>NC_031768.1:34115483-34287338 GCF_001522545.3 Parus major
TACCTGAAAGAAGGTTGAAACAAGGTCAGGGAGGTTTTTCTCCAGGTAAAAAGTTCCAGGGTGGGAAGAAATGGCTTTAAGTTGTGCCAGGGGAGATTTAGATTGGGCATCAGGAAAAATGGTGAAATGACCACTGAAATGGTGGTCAGACACTGGAAAAGGATTCCCAGGGGAGTCATGGAGTCACCATCCTTGGAAGGGTACAAGAAACAGGTGGATGTGGCATTTCAGGACACCATTTAGTAGAGAACGTGGTGTTACAGAGTAAAGGGTCAAAAGCGATGATCTTAGAGTTCTTTTCCAACCTTAACAATTCTATGATTCTATTAATTTTTCTGATTTTATTTACAAATATCATGTTGACTTCCTCCTCACCTACAAAAAAAAAAAAAAAAAATAATGTTTTTCATGTGCAGAACAGAAACTTTTGCAGAGGCACAGATCTAATCACAAAGTAGCAAATAGTCCCTGAGTTGGCCTTAATGTGAAACCAGTGTGGTGGGACGGGACACATTCAGATCTGGACTCCTCATATAAGAAGTGGATGTCCTAAGGTCCTGTGTTTTCAGGAATTCTAAGCAGGTTACAGCCTGCTCTTCTATGCTCTTCTAGTCACCCTTTCCTCTTTTACTTTCAGTGGGGCTGGGGATGCTTCAAATAAAATACAGATTTGTTTACTTTAGGAAAGAGGTCACCTTTTGTGTATTTCAGATGTCCTCCCTAAGAAATACTTATTCTTTCCCATGCTACAAAGGATTATTCTAGACTGGATTCAGAACCTGGAAATAACACACATGCACAGTTAAAAACACATTGCTGGTTGGGGCTTGTGTTGCCCTTGATATGAGCAGACAATGGGCAGAAAGACTAAAAAACTCACAGCTTTTCTCCCTGTTACTGTAGTAAATAAAAATAACAAATCATTTGTCAAATATAAAGCCAAGGGATCATTTTTCTTACAGTTTTTCATTCAATGCAGTTGTTATTCTTTTAGCAGAAAGTATGAAACCATTCAAGATCTAAGCCCATAGCCTTTATATCTGGTACCACCAGGTGTGACAGTGATTGGTAACAGACGGTAACAGACGTTTCATGTGACAGGCTAAAAATAAAGTCCACAAAATGGATGTTTTATTTGCTCAGAGGTAAAATCCTTTCCCAGTTCCTACTGGCTGGTATTTACTGATGCCCAAAGCATAAAAGTAACATCCTTCTTTAGGTTTTTGGTTTGGTTTTCAGTATGCTTGAGCATTCTGCTTTTTTTCCCTATCAAAGATACACAGAGTGTCTCAATT
Source organism: Parus major (assembly GCF_001522545.3). NCBI lineage: Eukaryota > Metazoa > Chordata > Aves > Passeriformes > Paridae > Parus > Parus major. The sequence continues at coordinate 34,116,779 of NC_031768.1, forward strand.
TATGTATCATTCTTTTTGCTTGTGTGAGTTTTTTCATTAGTTTGAAAGATAAAAATACTTACTTATAAAATTGTATGCAATACTTCAGCTATCAGAATCCTATTCTAAAGGCAGGATGCATACAACTGGCACAATCTTTCATGTCTGGAAACTGGGAGCCATAAAACATGACAATCTGCTGCAGGGATATACTAAGTGTAATAGATAAAAGGTACTTCAGATCAGTTGTTCATAGGACACTCCTCTCTGAATATACAGATCTGGACTTTCTTCTCCTATTTTCCTCCCTTTCTGGATAGTATGTACCCAAGTGGATGCCTGAAGAAATCCCTGGGGCTGTATGGAGGGTCAGGCTTGAAGCCACCCCTGTTGTTTGGTCAGAAGCTCTGAACAGAATGGTAATCCTCTCCTATACACAGATCAGTGGCCAGTGTCACCCTCTTTGGACAATTATATATTCATCTAATTTCACCAGATGTTAAGTCCTTTCAATTCAGTCAGGATTATGTGACCTCACCAAGTTCAAGCCCCAGACAAAACCCAGCATTAATTTTTGCCCACTTTCAGCCTGCTGTAGCTGTCCTGGGGTCCCATCTCTGACAGGATCACTGACATGGAGGATCTCCTCACTGCCCAGTCCTCTCTCCTGGCAGCAAACCAATTTGGATACATAGCAAATACAAAAATGAACAATCTAGTTAAATCTGTCCACAGGGTGTTATGAATAGATGTGGGGGTTTAGATAAGTCCTTGCCTTTTGCCCAGGCCTCTGACAGCAGGCAGTAGCTTTATTGATGCAGCCAGCATCCCAAAACCCACTCTCATTTGCAAGTTCTTTAATAATGGCTCATTCACTCTATTATAGAACAAATTATATATTCAATAGACATAAAACTAACAGAAATAAGGCTTAGAAGCAAATTAATACTATACTGGAATAAGGACAAAAAGAGACTGCTTGTAGATCCATACATTGTGAGGTTAAAGGTATCTAATAATGTTACAGCTAGACAAGAAATAATTTAGTATTAATTGAATACTTAGCATTCAATGTATCTTACCATCCAATTCATGGAGCACACATCGAGTTCCTCTCCCTCAATCCCCTGGGAAGTAACCCCAGAACCTGTGTCCAGGCTCCAGGGAGAGGTTTCCCACACTTTCAGAGTGTGTGTGTAGAAGGCTTCTGCCTCTGTGATAGTTTGTGTGCCTTTTATAGTTTGTAAAACAATGTCTCTTAGTCAGGAATATTTCCTTTACCTCTTCCCACATCTGTTGTCCAGCCTAAGATGCTGATTCTTAGCTGAGATTTGAGCCCTTTTGGAGCCAGAGACAACCCCTTTCAGCCTGGGTTATCTCTTCATGCACCACCTGTCTGTGATAGAGGTGTGGGGGGAGACCTCCTGACACACAGGGACAGGCAGAAAATGAAAGGGTCTATTAGTTTTAATATTTTCAGAAAAACAGGTGTAACAATCATGAGTGATATAGCCTATACAGCGGTAACACACATTGCAATGTTTACTGATGCACTGTGAAATTTCAGAATAACTCTTTTTACATTAAAAAGCTTAAGACCTTCATTGCAAGCAATGAAAAATGTGTGCTAATTTTACAAATGTTTCCTGTCATCACTGCAAGACAGTTTTTACATAGTTTTCATTGAGGCAACAGAGCAGAAATATAATTTTAAATTTCATAGCCATTCATCTCCATTATTTTGTTCATATGCTGTGCCATTGCCACATCTCCAATCAACCAAAAAATAGTAGGAATAGTTATAAGAGGATCAGCACCTTCCAAAGTAATTGTTTGATCAGGTATGAAGTGTCTCTTTCATATAGAGTCTTTACATTAATGATTTGGTTTAATTAGGCTGGTTAAAAGTCAGAAAGAAGAAATTTGTTCTCAGCATAATAAACTGCTAATTACTAACTGCAAGGAAAAGGTAATGGATAAAGAGGACTTTGCTATTAAAGCAATAATAAATGTATGCTTCCATTCCCCTCACAGTTCCTGCATTTGTTGTAAACAATTGCAAAACTCTTTTCAAGGCTTATTGGTCTCTCTTTCCCTACCCTGCTCTGAGATAAAGAAGCAGCTTTAATGCCTACAGTGCCATTTCCATTTTTATAGAGGGGATAGAGGTATTTTAAGGAATCGTGCCAAGACACCGAAGGTAGACTTAGAATTTCTATTTTCCTGATTTTTTTTTTATTCAGAAACCAAGTAAGAGACACTCCACAAATTCCTGTAGGAATGCTATTTGCAAGCATTACCTGGGAAGCTGTTTTCCTTTCAAAATGCTGAGATTTGGGTCTAGAGAATGTCAAAGTAATCATAATTGCAATAGTGAGTGACACTGCAATATGATTTTAAAACAAAGGTTACAGCTACCTAATGAATCTTTGATTATTAGTTGTTTTTTCCTCTCCAGTCCAAGCAGTTCCTACTCACACTGCAGTACAGAGTTGTGCTCCATGGCAGTCATCCCTGTACTTGCTGCACACTCACATAACCCATGTTTGTTTGTGTGCCAGCAATGCACTGGCATGGCCTTCCTCTCCCAGTGGGATAACTCAGCCTGGAAGGGGCCTCAGGAGGCATCTAGTGTAGTTGGATCCTAAGCATTTTGCTTTACTACATTTAACTGGGACAGTGGTTTACAGGTCAGTATCTCAGTTTACCACCTGATTCACATCTGAAATTTTCAGAGAGACAGAGATGGAAAATCCTTCAGTTCCTGATATTGCTATGACTTAAATACATCTTATTCAGAAACTAATTCCACCTCTTTGTCTTTATTACATACACTATTTTATTTGAGATATAGTTATTCTTCCAGCTGTTGCATTTGTTTTCCTACCATACTAAAAAAAAAGCAAAGAAAAAAATTAAAAGAATAGCAGCTAGTTGTGTTCTCATTGAACCACAACATCAAGGAAAATCAGGATATAAGCTCCATTAGCAGATTGAAGGCTCTATAGGTTTATCTGCAGCACACAATATTAAAAATACACTCTATTACAAATTGTCTGTGCTTTTGCTGTTGGAAGCAATAACTAGCAGCATCTGTGATGAAATGTGTCTAAAATGAACGAGCACTGATATGTTCTTGCTTTCCAGGTATTTCTATTGACCATAGCCTCCTCATACTATTTTCCCCAAGATAGTGCATTTTTGCTGGCAGTGAATCACGCCAGGAAGACAGCCTTGCCACCCACTTATTTTCACTTCTTTTGTTCTTCAATCTTAATGTTGAAAACTGTACCTCATTGGAATGACAGAGGCTTTAGAAATAAGATAAACAGGTATACAAGAGCATAATTAAGAAGCATTTAGAGTTTTGTGCAGAATCCACTGGGCAAATAGGCAAATGTTTGATAGATAGTTAGAGGTCTATACACGATATCAACATCAAAGAAGGTAGAAAACAATCTGTTATGTCTAAATTCCAACAGCTACCTACTCATTTTACATACTTCAAACAAAAACAAATAGCATCATCCACCAAAACTTCATTTAATGGTAAAACAAATTTTAAATATTGTGTACCTGCAGTATTCCTCCACAATCCATGTGCCTTTACCACTGAGATGGCCAGATGATGAGGATGAGCTCCTTCTCAGCAGGAGTTTAGCCCTCTGCCTTCAGGTGTCTGTGCAATGACAAACAAGACTTCCTCATTACATCCCTGTCATAGCTGCTGCTTGACAGAAGTTGTTTACTAAGAACCAGAACCATTTTCAGCCATGAGAGGAAAGCTGGCAACACAAAGAGCTGCTTATGTCTCATCCCATCAGAAGCCACAAAGGTTCATCAGGCATCTCTCAATTCCAGCTAAGTGGAAGCTGCTGCTAACCTGCCTAAGCTGATACTAGGACAATTTAACTTAAGTTAAACCTTTTACTTGAAAAAAACTAGAAATAAATTATTTCAAATATACAGACACACACATGTATATGTATGTGTATATGCACATGTGAATATTCACAGGTAAAGATCGTACAGCTTTGTTATGCACATACGTGAAAACAATCTTTCTCTCTCTAGATAAGTATACATTTAAGTGGGAATTTATTTTAGTATTTATTTTTTCATATCTCTGTTTAATTTAGTGTAATTCTCTTTAAAGAACAAATCCCATGAAGAGTTGTATTTTAATTCAAAGTTTACTTATATAAAATCCAACTTTAAGGTTAAAATTCAGGTTATGCTTTTCTTATAGGGTATTGAAAACTTGGGGATCCCTTACAGGATCATTCCTATTAGACTCAAGACCTTTCCTGGGACACCTGCTGGGTGCAATCCATCTGAAGCCATGGTGAATAACACTGGGACAGCATGTCCTGAAAGCTTTTGGAGGGGCACTTTCTTCCAGTCAAACTTCAAGCAGGAAACATGGACCTTTCCTTGGAAAAAGATAACATTTTAAGGGGTTTTAAATACCTTTAGAATATATATGGTGTTTTTGAAGCACTAAAATAACCCTTCCCTCACTCTGAGACTCATTCCAGAGGGTGGTGAATTTTAAGCATTTTGTATTCAGAGCCCAAGCCCTGCTTCTCTCTGGGGCTTTAAAGCATGGTCTTGGTGTGAAAATCTTCTGCTGACCACCACTGTAGTGAGTGAAAGCTGTAATTCTGCTGCAGAAGTGGACACTCCTAAGGATTCTGCTCAAAGAAAATAAAACAGCTGCTGTGGGGGCTGGGGCAGACACCTTAACATTTCAGAGGTGTGCCATGGGGAAAACATCACATTTTGATGACAGTTTAGAACAAGATCGTGAAAGGCTCTTGTTTCTTTCTTAGCAGTGGAAGATGCTGGATCATATGGACTTGCCACACAGCCTCTGTCTCTGCTGTCTGGTGACTGATGAACTGCTGAATGTCATTCCTTATCCTCTCACTGCCCAGGACCACACCCAGCACCATGCCTCTCATCTTCTGAACTCCAAAGTTGTCTCCTCCTGTGTGCCTTGATTGGTTTATGACAGTCACACAGTCACACCAGTCAGTCTGCTCTCCACACAATCTTCTTCTTCCTTGTGGCTCTGTCCATCTCTTTCTATAAATGTTCTACTTCATTAAAATGGGAGACATTATATTTTCTGAGGAGTTGTTAAGTACAGGTCACTCCATGTACCAAAGAATCATCAGCAAGAAGAATAGGAACAGACATCAGGAGCAAGATAAATAAAAACAAAGAGTTGCATGTCAAAAAAATTACCAAGTATGCCAAACATCCCTGTCTTTAAGAAGTACAATATCAGATTCCCAAAGGTTATGTTTTCAGTCCAGATCCCACTGAGATTAACAATGAATTCCAATTCACCGAAGCAAAAGTTGATTTAATTTTTGAAGACGGCTATTTTGTTTATGCTTCAGCAGAAGTCCAGGCAATCTTTATTCTAGATAGTTGCTCTCAAGTATATTTTTGCAGAGTGAAAAATTATTTTTTTGAAAATGCATACAATGTTTCAGAAGTTAGCTCAAATACTTCTGATCTGAAAAATTACTATAAAAGTAATATCATAGTGTCCCTTCCTCTTCTCCTCTACTTTATTTCTGATATCAGCACAGTTAATGATTAAAAGTATTTCAGAAATTAGGGAGTTTACTGCAGACAGTGAAAATATGTCTTTCTGAAGTATGATCAGCAAAAACAAATGCATTTTTCAAGTTGAGGAGAAATTATAAGTTCTATTTATTTTTTCATATTAGTGTTTTCTTTAACCTGAGCACAAATAAATTATCTATTACTTCCTCTCCAGAAGGTTCTGCTTATAAGAGTAGTAAAAAAAAAAAAAAATCCACAAAAAAACCCCCAAAAAACCAACAAAAATACAGAACTAGTCTATGAAAAAAAAACAAACATGCATATTTTTTTTGGACTATCAGTTGCTTTTTGCATATCTTTTGCCTTCTGTAGAAATGAGCATAATTTTTCCAAGGAAAAAAAAACACCCTAAAATGTTCATCAATAGATGAAATTGGTTTAGTTCCCTTTTCTATATTTGACTTCATTTTTCGTAAATGGAAGAAAATCAATTCACATCACATCAAGGGCACAGTGTTTGGTGCATATCATTCCTCCAGCAACATTTTCACATAAAGAATGGAGACTCAGATGTTCCTGAATGGGAGTGGAACAATAGGAACCAGAAATTTTATTTAATGTACTGCTCAATGATAATTACAGACAACTATACTCTTCTCCCTTCTTCCAGATTCAACAGACAGCTGCTGTCATAAAGGTTATTGACTGTGTAAAGACCATATTGTGGCCAGGTATAGATTACTTCAGTTCAGAAATGTAGTAACTTGAACTGTTTCAGATGCAATTAACCTTCCCATTCCTATTAAAAAAAGCAAGAATGTTTATAAAAATGAGCCCCAAGCTTATGCAGCTAGAGGCAACGTAGTTATATAATTTGAAGTGCAATGTAGAGTATATTCTGGTGTTTTGAAAGGCTCAGAGGCCTGAATCAATGTCATAAATCAGAGGAATAAATTCTGGTACAGAAAATAGGTTTCTGCTTAAGTTCAAGTAAAACTCAGCCATTTAAAATGTATGCCTCCATTCTCAAAGTGACAAAAAGAAGATAGCTGGAATTTAATTGTCAGTACAGGTCTGATGTGTGGGCTGCAAACCCTCCTGTCTTTATAACACAGTGATATCCTGACAACAGTGGGCACATTTGCTTTTTTAACATGACATATATTATTTTTCTGTAACCAGAGAGACCAAAGTCATCTGATGAAATATTATTATTCATGGTGATTTTATAGAACAAGTATTTCATGGTATGTACCACAGTGCATTCCAAGCATTATGGATGGTTTTGCTGATAATCAACAGATTCTCTGTTTGCCAGACAAGTCAGAATTGACATACAATAGAAAATCATGGGAGCCCTTCTATTAGACACAGCTTAATATGTCAGAAATTGTTTCTGTTCCCAAAGAAACCAGTGAATTGTCAAAAGCAATTGTGGATGTTCCAGAGAGCCAATCATCCAGGGAAAATTACGTACAGAACTTACTGGCTGCAAAAGAGTTGTATATTTTTGCTGCCCCCAATATGATTGAAACCATGGAAAATCAGTTTCACAAGAGCCATGGTGGGCTGTACTTTAAACAACAGCAACAACAAAAGTCTGCCCTTGTATATTCCACATATTTTAAATTATCAGTTTCCCTTTTACATTTTTCCAGTTCCATTCCTAATGTACTCAAAATAAAATATGAAGAAGGGTTAAGCCAAAAAAACTCTATCCAGCCCTGTGTCCTTCAGCATGTCTGGAAGGGCTAGAAATATATTAGCAGTATAAAAAAAAATATCAATAATAATTATCTAACAATATTGACATGCTCAGAAATTCTTCCTCATAATGTTCTTCCAGTCTCTGCAAGCTGTGTTTCAGAGACCTCTTGGGCAGGGATAAAGCCTTTGCCTTTGGGAGTCACTAATGCAGTTTTTGCCTCCTTGATTTGTCCAGCTGTCTCTTGACATCATGCAAACCTTTAAGTCCAGCATACCCAGTTGTAAAATTAATTGTGCAAGATGTACAAAATAGTCTCTTCTTTTTTGTTTTGTTTTGGGGTTTTTTTTGTGGGTTTTTTTGTTGTTGTTGTTGATGTTTTAAATATGCAATTTACTGCTTTCACTAGATTGCCCTTGCACTGAAAAAGACAAGGAAAATCCATTGACTCCCTGTTGACAATGATGTCAGCCAGCATATTACCTGTGCTGTGTTCCTCTCCATTTCCCACCTGATAAGATCTTACATCTAGTCATTCCTCATTTATAATGCCACTCCCCTCCTCTGGCCCCTGACATAGCCTTCAGTGGATATTTCCCACTTCTGTTTTCCTGGATGGAGACCTAAGATCTCTATTAAGCGTTCAAGATGCAAACACCCTATAGAGTGTGTTTATACTGAGCCATGACACTGTTGCTATTTTGCTGCTTCTCCTTTCATCATACTTCCCAATACATGGTATATCTTCTGAAAACCGCTCCCTGCTGACCCAGTGGTTGTGAAACTCTCCCAGCAGCCCCAGACCTCTGGCCTGGGGACAGCTGTTTACTTAGAGGAGCCAGGAGCTACAGCCATGTTGGTACTTGGGCAAGGATCTAGGGAGTTGCATCATGGAAAACTCAGGATTTAGAACTTGTCTGAAGACTCATGATCAGACTCATGACCAACCTTTCCATCATATGGTTTTCTCTGTAGGAAGGCATGAACTGTATTTTTGGACAGACTTTGGCCATGTCAGTAAACTGTCCCCATCTTTACTAGCACACATAGATTGACAGCAGTCTAACCTACATGGCAATGCTGTCCCAGACTTATTGTTGCAGTTTTAAATTTAAATGCTTTACATTGGAAATGCGTTTTGTGTTCTGTACCCTCATTATACTAGTTGAAGTGCCATTGAGCACAGTGTGATGCTTATTATTTTAATCATACTAAACCCCATGAGGGAACTAAACTGTGTGCAGTTATTGTGGGTTTTTTATCTCTTAGGTTTGGTTTCCCCATCCGTTTTAGGAGGGTGAAAGGTTTTATTGAAGCAGCCTGTGCAGAGAGCACTAGCAGCTAGAAGCATGCTGCTGCTCCCTTGCAGAGCAAGAGTTAGGAGCAATCTGGTTGTTTGGGTTTTTTTCTAATTTCAGTTGAGGAAACACGTTTATAGAGTTTATAATCTCCTTGCAGGACTCCTAGACATGCACAAGTGCTGTCTTGCAATGTGAGGATCTAATCAAATTCCCTTTAGAAAACATTTAAAGTTCTGAAGAACAGACATGCAGGACCAGTTGAGAGTTGAAATTAAGAAATAAGGTGCACAAATGAAACATATTGGAGCCATGTTATTTCATTGAATCATGTCCTTATAGTTTATTATACATTTCAACATCATCATTGCTACTTAATTGGTAGATTATCATTGATGAGTTCTCTAATAAAAAAAATTAAAAATGAATGGCAGATTTTGGTCCATTTTGCTTTTGCCATTGAACTTTGACTTGATCAAGGGTGATACGAAAGCATGGGTTTAACAGAAGGGGACTGAATTTTGCTTTATTATCTTGATATAGCTGGAGATGTGGAGAGCATACCAACTTGAAAGAACTGACTTAAGGGATTCAACGAGGAATCCACAAAAGTAATAATTATTGTCGTTGACTGTTGGGGAAAGCATTAAACAAACACAAAAAAAAAAAAAAGGAAAATAAAGGAATGAGGTTTGCTGTTGTATATATATTCAAGGATATTTGAATATTTGATATATTGAAGGATATTCAAGGATACTTGAATTTTTTAAATGTCAGATGTTAGGCTCTTTGTTTGGCTCAGAGGATTTGCCTCAGAGCTCTGATGAAGACATCTAAACAGAAGCATGGCAGTGTTCTAAAAAGGTATGTAAATCCATTCATGACCAAGTAGAACTTGTTGCTATTTCCGAAAGAGAGAGTCTTTTCCAGGATTTCATATTTCTATCTCTTTTTTTCTTTTTCTTTATATGCCTTTGGCTTTAAATTTTACAAATTTGGCATGGGCAGGAAGGTACTGAAAGTCCATGCCTGGGGGTGGGACTTTCAGCAGTCAGACCCAGAACTAGCTATGGAAAATGAGGTTGACACCATCAATCACTCAGCACCATTCACCCTCTGATTCAGATTCACTCAACCCTTAGATGACACCTGGGAAGAACAAGCAAGAGTTTGGCTCAGCATGTAAGTGTAACATAAATTAAGAACTAATTTGGAAAAAAAATAGCAAAACTATTTTCATTGCAAATCAAAAGATACATTGGATCAGTGCTTTGATTTCAGTTTCTACAGTAGCTTTAGAGAAAAAAATCAGGTGGAATAAAACCTAATAGTTTTCTTAACAGCTGTAACTATCTGTCTTGACAGTGAATAAAATTACTGTTCATTTAAATCTGGATTTTGGTTAAAATGTATATGAATATGAGCAACCTGGCATGGCAGGAAAACATAATAGTAAATGATCATGGAGAATTTGATGCACTTTCAACAGGAAACCAAAATTACTATTTTACCTTGCTATTGCCTTAAAATGCCTCTCTTTCCTGTGACAATCCTTTTTCTCTTTCAAAAAGGCTTAATAGTTATCCATCCAAGGTAGCAGAAGATTTTCCAACAGTTTTAGAAACTAGAGTGCCTTAATTTCTCCATGACTGTCATTACGAAAATTGGGCACTTATGAAACTGGGGCACCTGCTGACCTTACCAAGGATTTATACTGAAAATAATAATGTTAAAAGCAGAGAGACAATCTATAGGATTCACATTTTTTATAAAGCTAAAACTATTCCCATGTAAGAAGGAATCAATTTGGAGAGTGTCTTGGGTTGCAATGCAAGATGTAACCAAAAGTATGTATCCTATTACCATCTATTGAAACTGGGTCGGGCAGTGTTCTTTATCTCTTCTACAACCCATCCTCCCTCCAGGGTGATATCTTCTGTTAATGGGCCATTGAGTCTCACTGCATGACTGATAAAATTACATCATCCCGTTGTGAGATGCTCCACCCAGGGGGAAGAGCCAAGCCAAGCCAAGCATAGAACACCACAGGTAACCTACCTCCACTGGATTCCCAGAGGAATACCTGATCCATCTACGCCATCACTGGAACTTCAGAGGAAAACTACACCCTTTCTATGGAATCATTGCTTCAACAGAACCACATCTGTCACTCCAGGAGGACTCCAGCCACCATTTAATCAGACTGCTAACAACACCTTGACCAACAGGGTGTCAGGTTGTATATTCTGACTCTGTCAGTGTTTTGTTTTTTTTGTTTGGTTGGGTTTTTTTGTACTACAGCATTTTTATTTTACTTTTAAAACCAAGACAGAGAGTCAGTATGTATGCATTTGCATTCAGCCTTGTCTGTGTGCACATAACTTGGCTGCATCCATAAACACATGGGCAGAAAGTCAACAAGCATTTTCAAATGGCAGTGTGGCTACTTCTGAATGAGAAGATCTGAATCTGTATCACCTGGGACAGCATGACAGCCTCTTTACCATTGGAACCACAATCTCATGACACACCTCAGAAGCCGGGCTGGATCACGGAGCTCTTCTGATGACCCCTCTCACCCCTCACTGTTCAGTCCTTCTCTGCACAGCCTCATGAACCCAAGTCACACCTTAGTGGGGAGTTTCTGGGGACCATCTCAGTGATGTCTGGGCCAACTGGGAACATTCCTGTCTGCAGAACAGGTCACCAATGAAGTTTCTCATCCCAGCTGCACCAGGAGCTGCACAAGAGGAGCCACAGGGCAGCCCCATCAGAGAGGCCCATGCTGCAGCCACCAGGCTGAAGGACTCCAGCTTGAGGGAACACACTGGTGGCCTGAGGGAGCTCGCCCAGAGCAAGGGCATCCTGCTTGACCCAGGCCTTGGACAAGGCAGTGGGCTAAAACCCACCTGAGCTACGCCAGGGCATCTGTGGAAATAGGGGCCTAGGGATGCAGGGGAGAATAAAATATATTTCTGAGGAACAGACACAAAATAGCCTGTACTAGCCTTTTCTCCAGAAGAGAAAAAGAGAAAAGAGACAGAGAGAAGGGAAAGGGATCTGAGGGGATCTGTGTAAGTAAAGTGTATGCACACCTAATTTATTAGAAATCTGAACTGTTATAAGAGTTCTCAATAAATATACAGTTTGAACTCTGTCTGTAGTGCTGTGCTGTTCATCAGCCAGGCAGGAGATATCACTACTTATTCAACTGCCTGAGTGGAGAGGGACACTTTGGGGATAAAAAGCTTTCTCACCTTAGAAATACAATGGAAAAGAGTGCGGAAAATTATTCAGTAGCAGAGCAAAGCACACTTGGTAGCTTTTGGGAAGGGGAGATTAATATATTATCCATATATCTGTTGATGCCTTTATAAATTTCTCTTGTAGGCATAAAGAGCTTACTAAATTTACAACATTATAGACAGATTGTCTGTGGTGTGTTACAGGCATGTGCCCCTGATAAACAGCATTGACACCAGTCACCTTCCCAGAAAACAAAGTGCTTAGTTATCAAAGCAGCTTGGGGTTCCCAGGCTATGCCAGAGGACTGGAGACTAGGGTTGGGTTTGAGGCCTCATTTCAGGTTGCCCCCAGTAGGTTTTTGTATTGACTCCAGAGCAGGACAAACGTGTGGAGATGCATGTGGGAGAGAAGGAGCAGAGCAAGCCTGCCTCTTTGGATGTGTAAGGTAGCTGTAGAGCTCAACACTCATTTTATTACACTTTTAGGACATGCCTGCATAGAAGTGTGAAAGCTGAGCACAGCTGCGGGTGGTCTTGAGTAAAATTCAAGCTCCTCTTTATTATGCATCACAGAGTTTTCACACAGGCACTTGAAGTGTCAGTTTGGTTTCCACAATTCCAAGTGCTCCTATGATTTCTTTTAATAGTTCTGTATCACTTAATAATCTGTCTTTATTTATGAATACAATACATTTTCTGTAAGAACTTGATTGAGATCCTCAAATTATTCCTGAGATATTTGTCCTTTCTTATAAGGCCTTTAAAAAGATTTCAGTCTTTTCTTTCTGCCATATTTGAAAAACTTTGTATTTCAGCATTTATATCTTTTACAAGGTAAAACCAAAACTTAAATGGGAGGGGAAAAAAAGCAACTACTGCTTTCTTGTATATATCACAGTTGGGGAATCTTACCAGGGAGCTGGAGTGTTCTTGGTGTATGATCTCCACTCCTGCCTTTGCTCTGTTAGAACATTTGGCACCAACAATGAGACTGGAATCTAGTGTACACAACGTTAAGAAAAATTGCCTTTTCAAAGGTGAGTTAGGGAATATGACAGTCCTTACAGGCTGATTATGGAGGGGTTTTATTGCTTGTTTCATTTAAAGACAAAATACAGAACATACCAGAGTGGCTTAAACCTGTATGCTTTCAATATCATTGTGGCATGACATTTTTACATAAACCGCAGTGGCTGTGATAAGACTTTGCAGCAGAGAATCAATCATGCACTCTGTGAAAACAAAGCTCTGTTTCACAACTACTCATTGACTTTTATTCAGTATGGAGTGCTAAGAACAAGTATGTTGCAAGAGTAGTCGTTCTCTGATATTTACCAAAAATAAAATTTCTGGAGTGCTATAACTTATTAACTTCGATTTTGAGACTGTAAGTGTTAATAAGGTCCATTTTATGTCACTGTTTATAGTGTTTGCTGGCAGAGATCAGCACTTGAAGTTAGGAGCAGTGAATACTGATTTAGGAGCTACTTACAGCTGTTTGCACCTTGACTTTGACAGTGTCCATTTTAGAGGGCAGAAAGAGCCTTTTTCTCCCACCCTCTTTTTGCAGTTGGCTACCACATTTCCAAGACCCGTATTAATTTAGATCTCCAAAGGAGAATCAATTTTGCATGTTTTGACATGAGAAAATTTATCTCATTGCCTTTTGTCTGACCCCGCTTTTATTTTAGTTCCTATTTAAATTCACACAGAGTCTTTATCACAAAGGTTATCCTAACATTCATCTTTTGTATTTGTCACTGGAACAACTTGTTCTTGTCTATTGTATGAATATAGCACTCAGATCTCCTTGAAGATCTCCTTCCACAACATAGTCCTTAACAAGACAAAATAATGATTTCAGTAGTGCTCCTTTAAAAAAAAAATAATTACATCCAAAGAAAAAAAAAAAATAAGGGGGGGGGAAAAAAAAACAGAACAAATCCTTATCATTCTACAGAGATGAGGTCACAGCCAGGAATAGCTTAAAAAAGACTGAACAAGCCTTACTAAATCTGCAGAGGGTTATGATTAATAAAACTCATGGAATCCTGGTGTATTTTCCAAATATGATGGCTAGTGCAGTGTACAAAATAGCACCATAAAGGCTGTAGGCTGTTCCACGTTAATGACAGCTAATAAAAACAAATCCTCAAAGGACAGATCTCCTGTTGAGGTTGTGGATGAGAAGGAATTTAGCTTCACTTAATGACATGAAATGAAAGAATTCAAAAACTATATATAAGTTTTTATTAAACTTTAGAATCAATGTAAAAGAAGAAATATTACCTACTGCACATTGTTGGAACTGGTCAAAGAGGATAGAAGACATCTTGAAAGATACTGAAAAATGCTGAATTATTTTTCTTCTATTCAATGAATATATAAAATAGTTAAGTGATAAATGGAAAGGTAGAAGCCAAGACAACCATTTCCACGCTCCAACCTTTACTGTTGACATGCTCAGGTTTTCAGACAATTCACTTCATTCTGTGCCAAGTCACCTTGAAGCCTGGAAAAGACATGTCCGGAGGAAACGGGGGAACCTGCTCTCCAGAGGAGATTTTTCTCCATCGACTGTAGAGGGAGCCTAGAAACTAACTTTGATTTGGTGACTGACAGGCATAGAAAGGTGCAGGTGGAGGGACCATGCCCCACTGCAAACAGTCAGAGCTAGATGCATGTTCAAATAGAAGAGAGCTTCTGTGACTTTGTGCATTTTTTCTTCCTTCCTGTGTCTTTAGTAGTGTTACTCAGCAAACATCCATCTTCACTTTTTTTTTTTCTGCCATTGCATGATCACTGCCTTCCAGGCAGCTCCTAAGCGATTCTGCTTAGCTAGGATTTTCTTAACAAGAAAAAATTAAGAGCTACATGAAGCAATTAGAGTCCAGATCTTAAAAGTAGGTAAAGAAGTTTGCAATAAAAACACACAATTTCATCTCCCTTTTCACTTTTGGAAACAAAAAAGGAAAATAAGGGAAAGAAATATTTTTTGTTTTAATGTGTACTTACCTTTCCTCTGTTATTATGTATTTTAAATTATGATTTTTTGTTCAAAAATATTCCTGTGTCCTGTCTGCAAAATATCATGCAAATAAAAAAAATATAATAGGTGATGTCAGTCTTGCAGACATGTTCATCAAAACACACAGAAAAGGAGATTTATCCTTCATGCTGTGCACTTGATAGCTTTAAACTAAACTGCTTTAAAAAAAGGCATTCATCTGTATCAGAACATTTTAGCAGACTACACAGTTTGATGTGTTTTACTGCTTAAAATTGATTCTTAACCTTCTGACATTTCACTGTTTGGATCTAGCACGGCACAAGAATGGAACCAGGCAACAGTGATTAACAGATCATATCAAGGCTGTTATTATGAGCCACTATTTCAGAAGGTGAAAAATGGTCACCCAAGGCACCTGTGCAGAATGAAACTTTTGCTGATGAAGAATGGGGTGGAACTGATTTATTCCCATTGTTTCAAAATGTCTTCCACTTCAGAATGGAAAAAAAAAAAAAGCTTCTGGAAATGCCTGTAAATGCTACAATTATCTGTGAGCTGGTAAGCAGCACATCATTTCGAGAAGTCAAAATAACATGTTTCAGTTTCTCACCAGGTCCAGGGAGAAAGATCACCTGTGGCTTTTTTCAGGGTGTGTCTGTTGCTCAACCCTGACTTCTCTCCTAAATGAGACTCCTACTGCAGGCTCCTGTAGGTCTCAGAGCAGCTACTTCATCAGCTGCGGTACAACCTGACACCTTGTGCAACCAGGACACTGGTCTAGTCTACAGCAACCTTCAAAAATGAAGCACTAGTGATTAAGAGTATTTGGAGCTATAAATACAGAAAACAAAATATGTACACACATCCAAGCCTGCAGAGTTTCTCCCTTCTCTGTCTCACTACCCCTAGGATTCATTCACTCCCTGCACCAGCTATCAGCCTCCCAGTAAAGCATCCAGAGACAGTCTCTGGTTTGAAACTGTAGTCAGAGTGTTTGCCTGTTCCCCTTGGTTGGCAGTCACTAGGGAGTCAATGCCCAGCTGTGGACTGCCAGTGTTATCTCCAAAAAACCATGTCCTGTCTGTTTCCAGGCGGGCGTATCTCAGCAGGTGCGAGCGCACTCGGGTCAGCATGGAACTTTCACTCTCCTGGACCAGGGAGGACAGGAATCACATCTGATGCCAAGCAGATCTTAACATGAGGCAAACACACTGCCTGCACTGCTCCATTCTTCACAGCTGACATATCTTTAACAATAGTGTTATTTTAATAATTAAAAAAAATAAAAGAAAAATGCTTTGAAAAGGTGGTTCTTTAATATCTTATCTTTTCACCATAGTTGACTTTTCATCAAAGCATGTCAGATTTTTATAATTTAGTCTTAAAAAAACAAAAACAAAACTGAAACCAACAGAACAGAGCCACAACAGAACCAAAGCCCCACTAAAGAACCAAATAAACCACAGTCTCTGAAGATTTCAGAATAGACCTTCCCTTGTTATCTCATGCTGCTGGAAGATGGGAAGGGCCACATTCTGCTCCTGAAACCTTTCCAGGGAGAACTGTGGGATTTTTCATGGCCTATAGCTGTGGCACATCTGGATAAAAAATGGGTGAGGGGTAAACAAGGAAGGACCATGTACTTCCACAGCACTAGGAAAGGATTCTGGATCACAGATCCTCTAAATACTGCTGGGCACTTGCCCACTGACCATTCCAATAAAGGCAGGGATATTGATTGAACCAGAAATATAAGTCTATTTTTTGATATTATGAGGGAGAGAAAATCAATGTCTTTTTTTCTCCAAACATCTAGACTTGGCCTTTTCCAGGAAATTACCTGCAAAAAATTTGATTGAAGAAACTTTAATATGAGCAGACATCCAGTTGTATGCATCCACTACTCTCCAGTGACACTGCCAAACATTTCAGAGGATCATGCTGGTAGGATCCCATCAAGAACCTGCCTTGGTCTTGTCTTTCTCCATCCTAATCTCAACCCTGGAAAAAGTCACTTATCCATCCCAACCTTCTAATTCCAGGTAAGAGGAATCCACTTGGTTTCAGCCATAGTTGCAGCGACTCTTTGAGGGATACTTGCTCTGGGATCTTGCCTCTGATGTTATTTTATTTTGCCCCAAGGGTTTGCACATTCTGTTTACCAGTGCATTCAGGCAGGAAAATATAGTACAGACCAAGGTAAACAAAGTCATACAACGTTTATGATATAGAGGCACATACTGGAAAGAGAAAAACAGTGGTTCAGAGGTAAGCGAATCTGTGCAGTGCCTAGAATCTGTCATACCATGATTAAATTATAGCTCTAATATTATGTATATTTTTTCAAAGAAATTCAAATTAGTACCTTGGTCCTGCGTGCACAGTCGGAGACCTTGAAATCTCAGTCCTCATCACTCTTAATTGCTGCTTTTTCAGAGCAGTACACAAAGTCACCAGTCACCTTTCAAAGGTTTGACAGGTATGTCTTATCACATCAGTTAAATCAATGCAAGAAAACTCTAGGTTAGGAAACCTGCAAGCAAGTCCAGTAGCAGGACAGCAGTTAATTCTTCCCTGCCTCTCTGGCCTCATGTTCACCTCTAACAATAAGCCCAGTAATAAACCAATTAAGCATAAAAAATTTATAAAGGCAAAAATAAGAACAGAGGAAGAAGTGAAAACCAACCATCAGAAAATTGTGCTGGCATTTTATTCTTCACAGCTGATTTTCATCTAGAAGATTGCTCAGTCACCCTTACAGCACAGGCACTGCAGCATTGCGTAATGCAAAGCTGGCTGTAGGGTGACTTTTAGTGCTCCCTGCCCGTGCTCTGCTCCACTCTTTCTGTGTATCACAGGAAACAGGACTGTATTTGCTTTACAGGAAATGCTGTTCAGCTGTTGAGAGGAGAATTAACAATCTCACCCATTATTGCTTCCCCTGTGTAAGTCAGGAATATCCTTGACTCTCTGCTGCAGTTTGTACCATGGCTCAGCTTAGGCAGCCTTTGTACAGACAGGGAGAGAACACAGAGGGTGCTTTGCTAGCAGACTTGAGCATCTCCTGCCCAAGTGGATGTTACATTAGGAAGCCCTGCAGCTGGAGAAGAATGACCAGGACAGTGTGGTCCTGACAATGCTGTGCAGGGACCGGTCACAAGGAAGAGAACACACACCTGCTAGTGTCCACTTGCAGCAGCCTTTGTGATATACATCTCTGCAGTCTAGGATATCCACTGCCAAGGGCAAGTGGTCATGAAAAACACCAGGTATGTGCAACATGGCAGCTGGTTAGGGGTGGAAAAGCCATTTGGATATCAGGGCAGAAAGCTTAACTAGCTTACAGGAAAGTTATCTACAATGTTGATGTAAAGTTATGTCAACAGTCCTCCCCTCTGTGCTAGCATCTTCTAAACCACCTATTAAGATGCTCTGAATTTTGGCCGAAACTTATTGTGAAGCCAGCCTGAGGGCCAGGGAATGGGACAGGAGAAAATTGCATCCAGAAGCCAGGAGCTTGAAAAAAGAATTTGTTATTTTTAAGCATCATGATCATTATAGCTTTTCCCTTTGAGACATCTGTGAGAGAGATAATTTATACTGGATAACTTTCTAGTTGTTTTTGGAAATGGAGGCATCATATGTCAGAGCTGGTTTTCTGATAAGTTTCTGCTCTGGCTGACTTTTTCAAAGTTTCTGCTTCCCATTTGTTGTGATTTTTTTGTGTGATGAACTGAAATTTAGTTACACTACATCCAGAAACGGAGCTCTATATTGGTAATTATTGAAGATCAGTCTTGGTCACAAACATTTCTTTTCTTAAATATAAAGTCAAGGCAAGAGAACTGTACAGATATATCTGCTTTCAGGCATGCAATCTGTCCTTCAATACAGAAAATACTACATGACCATTTTCCACTCCCCCAGATGATTTTGCAATTTGTACTTAAGGTTGTGAACAGCTGCACTGTTATTGCTTCCCTTTCCCCACTTTTACTACTACTGATGATACAGGAGGTTTTACTTAACTGAGAATTAAATGTTTGCAATTAGCTTCCTTGGAAATGACACCAGTAGTCCCTGAATGTGCGCTTAAGTACCTAGCTGATTGTTTAAAAATTGGTAAAATAGGTACTACTAACTAAATTTTCTCCATTTCTTAGTTTTATGAAGCAATCTGGTCTATTCCTCATTCTGTCAAACAAAATGTGGTGTAATACCAGAGATGGAATCTGCCTGCAAGCAAAAATAGCAATGAAAGCTGCAGTGCTCCCCCAGAGCATCAAGGGAAAGGTTCAGTCCAAAGCATCTGGGCTTAGTATTGCAAAAATTAAAAGAACAATAAGACAAGATCTTCTTAAATGTAAGCTTAGGTTGTGCTTTAGAACATTGTGGTATAATGTAATGCTAGAGCATTTTTCCTAAGTTAATTGAGCACAAATCCTCGTGATATTTCACATTTTAATCAAAAGGTTAGAACAACATTTTAGCTCTCATTTTCCAACATGAGCAGGAAAAAAAAAATGAGTAGGCACAATACTCTGGCTAATCCCAGAGAGCTTTTTTCTTTTTTTTTTCAATTTGTTAATGTTTTCAGATACATGTTTCCCATCTCTGTAAGGGTGAAATAAGCGGAGTTTGAGCATAAGAGATAAAAGATCCAGGGACTAAACATAGTATGTGGTACTAATAGCTGTCAGCTAGCCATGCCAGCTCAGATCTGCTATGATTTAAAGGAGGCCTTTTCAGTCTTCTTACAGTGTTAATGCTTGTTTCTTAAATTTTGGGGCAATTTCTTTCTCTCTGTGCTGAGAAAGTAGGTTCCATTTTCAATATCAAGTATTAAAGACTTACCTTTTCATTATTCTCTATCCATAAAGAAAAATAACCTTCAAATTTTTCAGAGCACAATGACTATAATTCCCTGATCTAGTGGATAAGTTAGACCTTCTTGAAACCTGGGAAATTTTGCTTTAGACAGATGAGGTGCTAAATTTTCTTTCTCCGCTGAGAATCTTTTGACAGTACTAATCCCCAGCTGCAACAGTAAATACACTGAGCTTTTAAGATTACTAAATTAGATACAAATCCACAGGGGATTTCCTATTACCTTCATAAATGTAAGTATCTCCTGCTGATTAAATGCCCTGTAAACATTCTTAGACAGTTACTCATGCAGGTTGATTGTACAGTAAGACTAAAGAAGAACACCTACTTAGCTGAATAAGATATTCTGGAAACATTTTTAAAATAGTAAGAGGCTAAAAGTAAAAGATTGAACTACCACAGTTTTAGCACTGAGAGGAAAAGAACAGCTGGGTACTGTTGAAGGGGCTGTGCATCTGTCCTGTTCCTGCTTCCACCATCCAACAGTACTGTAGCTTGAGTTATCTCTGTCTTATCTACCCTCCAACCAGATATTTGTACCTAGATAGTGGGGTAAAATAGCACTATCATTCCATTTCTGCACAAGTTAAATGAATGGAAGAAATGTGGTAAATTATTCCATCTAAGGTACATAGATTTATTTGAATGGATATGTGTAAAAAATGAACATATATTTTTATGTAGAATTTCTCTCACATTTTATTTTACCATCAACATTTCTCATAAAATTTAAAATAGAATTAGCTGTCACTTCAATGTTTAAGCTCTTATAGAAATATTTCTGTTTCTCTTCAATTTTAAGTGCCTGTCATGGGGACTCTAGGTGGGCTTTTTAGTTATGCAAAGATTACTAAATATGACAATGTTTTTGAAAATAAAGTCTATAGTAAATATTTTATATGCAACACATATTGTTTATGCTCATATTGGTTTTGGAGTTTGCTTTTGATGGTGAATGGGTTTTTTTTTTGTGGTTTTGTTTGGTTTGCTGGTTGGTTGGTTTGCTTCAATTTTTTTGGCTTTTTTTCTGTCTGGTTTGTCTTGTGTTTTCTTACAGTTCAAGAATTTCATGAACAAGGAAGCAACACCTCTGAGGAATATCAGTGATGACACAGCAATACTAATACTAAAACAAATTTAGGAGTTTAACATTTAACTTTAGCTAGGAAAGAAATATTTGGAAGATGGATGAATCAAACAGTAATGAGTCATCTCCCACATGAGCACAAAGTTCCACTTGACAATATTCCCAAGTTTCCTTCTCTGACATGTTCCCACTGAAACACAAAGAGTACACAAGGGACAGATGGATAAATATTCCCTCAGCTCAGAACCATTTTGTATCTTCTGCTGAGCCCACAGAGTCCAAAAGTCAGTCCCACTAAGCAGAAAATAATAGTTTCCCCCCTCCTCCTCCTCCTAGCAGGAATCTTTGATATTGATCTCAAACACAGAAATCTTTTCAGGCAGTTCACATGATTTTGGAATCCTCTTCAAGTTCCTAGCCTGGGACAATAAGCAGTGGAATGGTGCAGCTCAAATTGCATTTTGCAGGTCTTTCTTCTTCAGCTTCTATGTTCTCCTTGTCCTCAAGGTACCTTCAAGGTGCCATCCTTTGAGACTTTAGCTAAATATTTGTATAGACAAGAGCACTTTGTTCTTTTATGATTCATGAAACTGTACTGGCCCATTAGCATCAGCAAGAATAAAATCCACTTTTCCTTTCATTTAAATAAATCTCTTGCATCTGTATGACTCCATCAGTCTGACAGTCTTAATGCTGATGTACCTTTCTTTAAGTATGTACCAAATCAAAGACAAAGGACAAAATGTCCAGTAAACAGGGAGTTCTATTATTCTTTTAACTGAAGAAAAGAAAATGAAGCCGTGTGAGATTACACAAGTTGTTGACATATTTAGACTTCTGTAAGGCACCTAAAATGTTAGACTGCACTAAATTATTTAGGAGAATGAATGATATAAATGTAGTATGCTTTTCATTCAAAGGATGATTGGTGTGTCTCTAGCTATAATCATAAGGAGTAAATCACTTTAAAGGGACATTTAAAAAAAATTAGATCCTTCTAGTCTTTGAAATACAACTTTAAAATAATTTTCTTATATTATTATACAACTTTCTGATATTCAAAGACTGAGAAAATTGGAACCATAAGGATAATATGGTTAGGGGGTATTCTAATTTACCCAGCAAAGTGGAAATTTCAGCACCAACTGAACTACCAAAGCCAAGAAAAAAAGAGTAAGACAGTAGAACAGGAAGAATAGCAGCTGCTAGCTTTGGAAAAAAATTGCTCTGAAAAAAACACAGAGGTAAATATTTAGATGAACATTAATTTTTATGGAATTTTATGATCAAGAGATTAACATGGTAAAGTGAATGTATGCATCACATCATGAACTGTGTAAGGACCCTGTGAGCAGAACTCAGCTGCCTGAACAGGTGTCTAGTGCTGTATGAAGGGCAGTTCATTACCCAAAACACAGGGCCAGGGTGAAAAAATATGGCAAAGGACCTGCCAAAGATGAATACCCATCTGTACTGGCAAATAGAAGTCTAGCAAGAGACCATCTAAATTTCAACTAGACACATACAGTTAGGCAAACAAACCCTACCCTTAACTACTAAATTTTAGTATCAGTGTTAACTACTGCCAGGACATGGTACTGTGCTCTGCTTTCAACATCTTATTGTAACAGCTACAAGAAACTCAGCAAAAATTTTTAAATTTTAAAGAAAATTCTTAAATTTTAAATAAAAATAAAACTGACCATAGGCCAGAGTTTCCATGTGGGAAAATTAAGCCTGAAAATGCACAGGTTTCTAATGTAAAAGATGAAATTCTGCTAACTGCTACCCAAAGACAGATGAATTCTTAGCAAAAAATCAAAAAATAAAGTGGGATTTTTCATACAGGTGTCAAGGGTTGTAGGCTGGGGGGGACTAAGAGTTTTGTTAGTTTTCACTTATTACTGGAAAGTGGCAATTACGTTTGAAGACTTCCCTAAAAGAGCAGCTCTAGTTCAAATAAAAATTAAGTTTTTGTCCTGATGGATGTGGATTGGGTTTTTAATCTGAGCTCATGGACTGGCTTCACTATATATTACAAGAAAAACAAATTATAGACCTGGGTTCAAGTTGATAGTGACCTTGAGAAGGGGGAGAAATGGGTCAACCAGAATCTCATGATGTTCAACAAAGGGAAAAGCAAAGCCCTTCAAATAGCGAGGAGTAGCCTCATTTACCCACACAGGCTGGGGGCTCAGCAGCAGAAAAGGAGCTTTGCAGAAAAGGTGCTGAGGATTCTGGTGGACAGAAAGTCAACCTGTGCCAGTAATGTCCCCTCAGGGCAAGCAAGCTTTCTGGTCTGCCTTAGCAGGAGTATTGCCAACACACCTGGAGAGACACACCTGGAAGTTCTGGGCAGCCCAATACAGCAGTAGTGGGGAGATGTGGACATACTAGAGTGAGTAGAATGAAGAGCCACAATGGTATTAAAGGAATTAGCACATGTATAGAGGCCCAGAGACATGCCACGCACAGAAGAAATGCACTGCTTCATTTCAAGTGCTTGACTGAATTTAAAGTTGATTTAAATTGACCCTAAAGTTAGACTTTGAAAACAGAAATGAGATCAGAGACTAACCAAAAGCTTAAGCCTGTTCCTATAATTCCTCTCAGAGAAATAAATTTTTTTTTGAGAATTGTTTGAAAAAGAGAACATACACAAATGGAGGGGTGAGGGGGCTCACAGGCTTTTCTCAGTTGGTCTGCTAGTAGCAATTTTGACCTTTCTTTCATAACAGAATCTCAGAAGATGAAAAGAAAGAACCAGTCCTTGGAAAACTACAACAAATGTGAAGCATTTTAGAGAGTAGAACCTATTTTTGGATAGTCTTTTTTATAGAGTGGTTGAATTATTCTTAGCACAGAGCTAGATTTTCTGGTTTACATAAACAATGATTCATTGTTTTGTGATTTGCAGCTCTGTACAGCTGAATTAAATACTGTTTATTGGCCAGTCATTGTGAAACTGCTTTACACTATACACAGGTGATTTAAAAGTGAACTTAACTCACACATGACCAGAGTAAATAATAATGACCAGAGGAAATGTTGATGACATACTTGACCAACTGACTTTTTGAGCAATTTACAGAAAATAACTGCACAAATAAATACAACAGGCTACCAGGAGGAAAAATGGGCAAGGAACCAGCCTGCCCACCTCAGGTATCTAACTTGCACCTAACATTTTCCAGTCTGGTGCTGCAGGCTCTTCCAGTCCTTTCTTATCTGCATGTGAAGAGGCAACTGAAGGCTTCCAGAGGGATAACTGGACTGACTCAGGCGCCTCTACTGAGGAGCGGAGGCCTTCAGAGGTGCTTATTTCCCCCTTGTGCCAAAGGAACTGAAGTATTTCAAGGAGGTTCCTTCCATCTTAGCCCAAAATTTCTGCCCCTGCTATGTGGCTAAGCAGTTATTTTACTGATGCTTTATCATCATAGAGTGGATCACACATTCAAAGTCTTGTTCTGTCCTACAAAATAAACTTTCATTTTTTGAAAATTTGTCTGAAATTACTCATACAGTAAAGCAATGACTCTCACCTTCCAAAAATCTTTTTATCCAGTGTGAAAGTAGTCACCCATTCATACTTCCCAAGATACCTCTACTGTAACTTCCAGTAGGTTCGTTTACACAGCTCATTTACACAGCCACCAGTGTTGCCATCCTTGCACACTGACAACAGGATTCAAACTGAAAAACCTTTTGGCATTATCACTGATAAGATCAGTCTCATACTACTCACTTAAGACAAATATTAATTTACTGTTTGGAGGTCAAACCCCCAAACATTGGTAATTCCAGTTACAAGTCATTCACTATGCAGCAGAGATATATGCTCATTGTGCCTGGACACAGCTGTTTAATTTAAAATTAACTATCTGCCCAGTCAGGGGGAAGATATTTTTATTGGTACTTTTTGAGAAAGGGAGGGAGAAGATAAAATCACTGAGATGTTTCACATGTCGGGAGGAGGAGAGAACTGCATTATGAATGAAGCAAAGTAATCAACCCAGCTGTCCTTTCTCCATCAGCTTCAGCCTCTGTCATATAAATTAGGGATGCCCAACTGTTTGGATAAAACTGTTTTTTGCATATAAAAATATGCAAAAAACTTTCATTATATTTCAGATTTCCTAATTCAGAAAATTAAGGATAAAGAGTCTTTGATTTAGAATGATAATTTAGTTGTGTGAATCTTCTTCAAGGCTGTATGATTTTGTGGGAAGTGTATTTTTAGACCTTCATGCTGTGGGGAGTCCTCACCTGGATAAGAATGCATCTACAAATATGTAAGTACTTATCAGATTATTCTACAGTTTTCCCTTTGTATTGTTAAAGCTGTTGGAAGAGAAGAAGCTAACGTTAAGGGAGGGTAATCTGAAAAGACGAAGAATTTTGAAGATGCATTCATGTATTTGATGGGGATTTTTCACTCCCTTGAAAACTGAAATTTTTCATCCCTGAAATAATGGGAAGAGATGTACTGTGAAATAGGGTTTGCTGCTATCCTTGGTCTCTGCCTTTGGTAGAAAGTCTTGGTTTCATTGACATGAGATTGTCAACTTTCTGCAATTTAAGGGAAGGACTCTCTATAAAAAGATTTCCAATTTGAAAAATGCCAAGGAAGCAGAAGGTGTCAAAGGTGTTAAATTGAGTGCACAGGGTTCATTATTTCAGTAATATACTATATGGAATATAAACTGAAGCTCTGAATAAATTTTATGCATGCATATGGTCTTCACATACCTTATCCTCTCATAAAATGACCTTTTTATATAAGATAATGCTATAGTTATACAGTTCCATCATTTTTTGTTTAGGAGAAGGCTGAAAACCCTTTATTTTTAAATATATTTTACTTTTACACTCAGCAATTAGGGTGACATTATTCCACAACAACTATGAGAAAAGATTGGATGTATAATTAGGCTGTTGTCTCCTATTTTATAGTTCCCTAAAAAAACAGAACTGACAGGCATAGAGGGTTGATTTTAATGCCGGCCAACAACTAAACACCAACCAACAACTCACTCACTCTCCCCTAAAGGGATTGGGGACACAATTAGAAAATCAAAGGCAAAAAACCCTTGAAAAAACCTGAGATAAAGACAGCTGAAGTGAAGCAAACAGGGGAAAAAAAACCCAAATGGTGCAAAGACCATTGCTCACTGCCTCCTAATACAAGAGTGATGCTCAGTCAGGCTCTGAGCAGCAACTACCTAGGAAAATCTAGTCCCCCTCCCCAGTTTTTATTGAGTTTAACCCAGTTTTTATGCATCCCACATGATATGGAACGTCCCTTTCATCAGTTTGGGTCAGGTATCCTGGCTGTGTCCCACTCCAGATTCTTGCCAAAGCCCAGACTGATCTCTGGCAGGACAGAGTGAGAAACAGAGAGAGCCTAGATAGCGAGTAAACATTGATCAGAAAGAGCTAAATCACCCCTATGCCATCAACACTGTCTTGGTCACAAATTCAGAAGAGTACTACACGAGCTACCAAAAGGGAAGATAGCTCCATTCCAGCCACTTATCTAAATTAACACCTGAGTCACACCCATATTTCTTTAGGTTTTCAGCCACTGTTTCCCTTTCTCATGCTAAAGAATTCAAAACAAGTATAAAGTTAGATTGCGGTATGGAGTGAAAATGGATTAAGTGTGTTTGATCACCTCCACTTTTATTGACCAGTTAAGCTCCCTTGCTATCTGTTATTTACCTAGACTTGACTTTCTTTTTCACCATATGGCGTTGTAAGTGTTTTTCTAATAACAGAAGATTACTTTTCACGTTCTCTCTGCCATTCCAGTTGTCAGGCACATCGCATAGGTCCCAACTCTAGCAGCCAGAAATTGAGCCTCCTATGTAAAGAGGCACAGACAACCCTCTTATTTTTAAGGTTATGTCTAAGACATAGCTTAGAAGATAAATTGCAGCATGCAGAGACTCTTAAACTTGCCAACTTGGGTCTTGACAACAGTGAAGCTAAGATACAAAGAAGCTAAGGACAGACTATAGGATATATCAAGATCCCAAAATAAATATTTAGGTAGTCTGTATCAAGTGAACTCAAGTATCTTTACAACTCAAAATGTTTAGGTGTAGTAATTTTTTGTACAATAGAGAAAAAAAAAGCCATTCTAGTTGATACCCTGTCATAGCTCTTCTGCTATGTGGGAGGCTGAAATCGTGGATAGATGTAACAGAAATAAGTTCTGTATGACTGGAAAAATCCTTATCTGAGGTATATAGATAATCAGGGTGTTTGGTCATGCCTTAAGTTTTAACTTTCACATTCTCAGATTCTGTACTGCATTAGTATATAGCTCTGAACTTTATATAAAGTGTTAGCAAGTTCTCTTCAGTGTAGTTAGACAAAACAATTCTTTTCCAGCTGAGAACCAAGGACACCGTTGCAGCTTCAGGCCCAAAGAAGTATAAACAACAGCAAACTGTGGAGAGCAGTCTGGGAGGATGGGACTTTATAACCTGAAGCTGTAATTGGACAATTAACCCCAATATGTAAATGGACCCAAACTTATAAGTGTGAAAACTTGTGACTTGGGTCCAACTGGAGTCAGTCTTCAGTCCATCTTGGGCAGAGCCCTGGCCAGGCCCTTGTGTTGCCCAAGGTGTATCCTTTGAAAGCATTTTAATAAATGTTGGAGTCTGAGACACAGTTTGTGCCCTAGTTTCTGATACTTAGCTCTGAGATCCAGAAAAACACTGAATTTCATACAATATGAAATTTATGAGCATGTTTTCATGGTGATACATGAAAACAACTGTTAAAATTAGATAAAAGGAGTTCAGCCCGAAGGGAACAGAGAAATCCAGGAGTAAAGAAAAATACAGAAGAAGTACAGCAGAATCAAGAGAAGAAAAAGAATTAGAGAAGTTACAATAAACACCTACTTTATTGCTTTAACTCTGTCCAGCCTCTGTTCCAGGCAGCCTCATAAGACATCACTGGAGTTTTATCTAGGGAAAATCCAAGAATATAGAGGATCTAAGAAGACACTTTCAAGATGTTGCAGTCAGTGGATGTCTCCAAAATCTTGAAACCAAGCAGAATAGGAATGGTAGGATATATAACTGTGTGGTTTAACATATAAAAGAGTGTGCTTACAGTAGATCCTGTTGTGAAATCCAATATTGAAGGTTCAGAAAATCCAATTAACTTTCCCGTTTTTTCAGTAACTATTTCTGAGAATTCTCCCAAACAGAACCAGCACTGCATTAGCTTGTTATAATGAGAATAATTTCATTTTATTGAGTTCATTAAAAGACTTTTAATCCAGAGCATGCATACTTGAACAGCCACCTGTGGCACAGGAAACCCACACGCTCGTTGTATATTTTATTTTAAGGGGTGCCCATTAACTCCATTGCTAATACAAATTTTAATTTCCACTAGCCTATGTTGATGAAACAGTTGGACATCTCCTCTGGAAGAGGATCAGGCTCCTTCTGTGATCAGTGGTCATGGCAGGCATCCCCAGAGCTGGTACATACCTCCAGATACATCCAATAGAATTAACAGGGAGTCCACAGGTTAATTTGGAATACATGCAATAGGCTAGATGTCTTCACTGTGTGTCACGTTCACATTAACATTAGTCTGCAACATACAAATCACGTTGAGGACACTGATTTTTCCCAGGCCCACCACAGTATATCAGTGACATAAAAAAAATAAATAATTGTTCCCCTGACCTGAGGCTTGGCTAGCAGGGATCTCAGGCCAGGCAGTACACAGAATCTTAGATGTTTCTGTGGTAGAACTGGGCTTCAGATACCTGAAACAAAAACATGGAAGTTTCAGTGTTAAATGTAAAATAAAATAACAATAAATAAAGAACTTCTTGTTCTCTTTTTTCTTTTTCTTTCTTCTGCAGCTTAAGGAGTCTTTTTTTTTTTTCATTTCTTGTAACAAGAGGTATTCTAATGAAGGTATCTTTCAAATATGTTTTGTTTCTTGTCAGCTCCTTTTGGAACTAAAAACAGCATCTTCAATTCTGGCATGACTCACATCTAAATTTTAAAACTTATTTTGATTTATAGACAATGACTGAAATAGTTCTATATACTGCAAGTTTCACAGAACTTTGTTTTTCTTAAGACAGCAGATTTGCTTGAAAAAAAAAAACCAAACAGCTCTAATTCACTGAGTATTCAAAGGATACTGCTGGCACAAACTATGACAAAAAACCAAATCCATTACTATCCTGCTCTAGAAATCAGGCTCTTTTTCTCCATGCTACACAGAAAAGAATCTTAACAGTCATCTACATGTTGACACAAAATTTCTTTGGACATTTTGGACATGCAAGTAGCAATTTGCACATATACTATACCAAATGTTTGCTGTCTATAAATAACTTTATGAAGAATTTACAAGATTTATAAAGCTGAAAGGCCAATTAAAGCGTACATTAGTAAGGAGTTTCTACAGCTTTCTCTGTCAATTATGTGGAAACTGTTTTGAAACTCAAGGGAGTAAATTAGCTCAGGTAAGAACCTGTAGCCTACCCTGACACTCTTTGCTTTCTCCTTCAAGGCCATCCAAGGCAGCACAGGGATAGCAGCAGCTGACAAACCCCATTGTTTGCTGATTGTACAGGCAGAACCCACAGAAAAAATCCTCTGCTTTGCACTGCACCAAGGAAATGTGTGTGTGTGTGTGCCTGGGGTCGGTGACTTTTCCTGAGCTGTTTTTTCAACAGTGAACTGTCTAAGGGAGAGGACACAAAAAGCATGGGTTGCCATTGGCAGAACTCCCGTTTGGAGAAGCAGCAGAGCAGGACTCTGAGGACAAGGCTGTGAAGCTCACATCCTGGGAAAGTGGATGTGGATTACTGACTCCTCTCCTGAATTTTTCTGTAGTCTTGGTAGTGTGCAGCACCAACCATATGAAAATGTACCCCTTAGATAAAGTCCTTGAGACTCTGCCCGCAGAATCACTAGAATCTGGACCGATCTGATGTAATACACAATGCCAACAGCTTACTCATGATACTGTAAACATCCAGTGTTAGGTTACATTTTTCTCTCTAGACAGCAAGAAGAGGAGGCTCCTTTAAAACCTTCCCTCAGCCATTTTAGTTGGATGACTTGAATCTCCATACAACTGCTCTCTGTAGCTAAGAAGGGAGGGTGGTTTAGATGTCTGAAACAGGGAGCTAAGTATGCTTTTTACCTTCAAAAATATCAAGCAGAAACACCTACATGGCTCCCACCCCTGTTCAGTGAAGATCCATTCAGTTCTTTGCAGCCGGTTTCCATCTGTGACACTGGCTCCTAACATTCAAGGAATTTTCTCTAAGTGCTTAGAACTATAGCAAAATTGCAGAGAAAATTCATATATCATGCTTGAGTCATGTGGAACACAAGGCATATTTTCCTGATGTTCTGCAGCTTATGTGCAATTAAAAAACAACCTGCTCTTTTTTATTGGTAATATAATATAAAGCAGAGAAAATTAAGACATATTTTAAAAGTCTGGAAATAAAGCATCTGTCTCAAAGTTTACCTACTTCTTTAATATACTATTTAAATACACTATTCCCTAGTCTTTGCTTAGATAATTTCATGAGAACAGCTTCAAACTTTAATTCCCACTGTCTTCAGCAGCTTGCTGTATGGCTCTGTGCATTGTTCTAGTGAAATCCATTTCACACATACAAGAAAAGAGGATTTGTGCTGTAGAATTCTTTTGACTTTTTACTGAAACAATTTTAATTTCATTTTTATCATTCAAAATAAGGAAACATTCCCTGTCTGTGAAACAGACACATTCTATCATTAGGAATTTGCTGAAAGCTACACCTGAACAGTTTTAGTGGGGACTATCAGCAAAGCATCAGGATGTGCTGGGATTAACCTTTTTGAGAATGGGATGCTGCTGCTAGGGATCCCAGCACAACAGAACCTTTATCATTCTGTTCCCTTGCTGTTATCAGATTTTAAATCTCAAACAAATACTGTTAATTTTGCAGAATGTTGTTGTGGGAATCCAAATAACACAGAACAATTTCAAACCAGCATGGATGAGACTTTAGAGGTAACAGTGGTAAATTGTACTAAAACATGTTAATCTTTTCAGTATGATGAGCACTTTTGAATACAGTTACCCTTAGTCATTAAAAAAAAATAGAAAAGCATGTGTGATTTTAAGTGAAAGTATAATAGAATTGTAAGTCCTTATTTTACAGTTTTATATTTTGCTGTCATTCCCTCCTCTTTGTATTCAGAATCCTTGTTCCATTTTTTATGTCCAGTTATGAGCCTAGTTATATGTATATATGTGCTTAAGCATATACTTATCTCTCTACATTCTTAAATCATCCTGTTTGCTGGAACAAAATGAGCTCTATGCAGAGCAGCAGACATTTGTGTAAATGGCTGGCATCTGTCAGCCTAGGTGTGAAATCCTCTGTGGAGTGTGGCCTTCTTTGTATGAAGGTGAAGCCTCTAAGTGCCAAGATAAGGGGATGCCAAATGAGTTACAGAATGTTTCCAGTAATATTGTTAAGGAGTGACCAGCTAAACATCTGAACACGATTATCATAAAATGTTTCACCAATCAATACTTGCAAGTTCAGGTGCCAAACTGCAATTAGAGGCTTAATGCCAGGATTCAGGTGGCACGTGGTGGCTGTGATGAGCCCTGTGCCCAGCCATGGTTATCAGCTGCCAGTCTGTGTTTTTCCAAAATGCTGGGGCACCTGGGGGCAGAAAAGGAAAAGATTTTGTGCAACCAAAATCTCACGAAGTCTTTGGCTGGTGTAATGTAGGTCTGAAATGCCAATAATGCTGGGCAGCTTTATTGGTCCCTCACAGGAGAAATGTGAGTGAATGAACAGTGAAAGGAAAATATGCCTCTGAGGTATTTTGTTAAGGCGTTTCTAGAATGTTTTCTCTTTGTGTCCTACAATTAAGAAGAACTGGAGTTGAAATGTGAACTTACATCACAAAATGCATGTGCCTGGGTTCTGTGGTGTAAATATGAGCACACACCTGGACCCTGCTACTGCTGTCCAAAACCTATTTTTTTTCAGCTCAGGATTCTAAAAACATGGGAAATTCTAAAATTATGTAAGTATTTATTTCCTAGAAGGAGCCCTAGATGATTCTAGTAGCAAAAAACCTACAGGCAATTGTGAAGCTGTTGGTAGGACCAAAGAAGCAATTTTCTCTGAGTGGTAAAAGCTTTTTCCTCTTTTTAGCTGTCTCTGTCACTTAACCCGTTCTCCTTGGTACACTGCCCCTGCCACTTACCCTGCCTGGCAGGTTAGTGGTCATAAATTAATGAGCACTAATGAGTTTCTGCAGTGAATGTTATGACTTGGCTGAGGTTAAATATTACAAGCAGCCTCTTGAATAACCAATGATAAAGAACATGAAGGCAACCTACTGTTAGCACTTTGGCCTTTGAATGTCTGAAGTTGCTCGTTATTAGTTCTGACATTTAGCACAGGTACAGCTCAGCCAGCAGAAATCAGCAGTAAAAGTGAAGAAAGTTGTTTCAATATGCAAACCATTGCATACTTTGAAAACTTCTGTTCTACACTAGTTTTGCAGAATTTTTTTTTTCCAGATAATGTTATTTAGTTAAATTGTCTGTTTTGACTATCTAAGTATATAGACTTGTAGGAGGAGCACTTCAAAATGAACTTGTCAGGGTTATTTTTGTTCTCTTCCCCTTCAGGAACAGCTGTGATATTTTTGGATGCAGTATGGAAAATAACTAACAAAAGTGAGTTGTCATGAGCAGAACCCAGTGATTTTAAAATTTGATACAAAAATACTGTTTAGGTTGATTCAAAGTTATTTTAAAATTCTAGTCAGATTCTCAAAATTATATATAAGATATTATATATAAGAAACTTTGAAAGAAACTATCGTGGTATGTCCTGAAAAAAAAAGTATCTCCAAAAAATTTCAATGCTATTTCAATAAATCTGGAGGCAGCATGGAAGGAGAAATAATAAATATTTATTTGTGAAAGAAGGAGCTGAAAGCCATCTAAAATGTTAGAATTCTTGCATGAGAAGTGAGAGTTTTCATTTCAGTTCATACTTCTTTTTGCTATTAAATCTTTAATGAGAAATTTTAATGCTGCAGCAGAAGAAAATGAAAAACTTTTAACACAGAATCTCACATAGTCCAGCAATGAGGGTGTTCAATGATGGAAGTATTATAAAATTAGCTTTTTGGTTTTTTAAAAGTGTTCTTAGTTAAATATTTTGCCTATCCACACTGTTTTGATCAGATAATTTTATTGAAAAAATTGTTTGAAGTGAATTTGGGAAAAAATACTTAGAAATTATTTTTGACTACCAATCAAAAGCCAATTGTGGTCACAGCCACAGCTTGAAAGTGTCAAATATTCTGAACAGGGAAGGAATTCTTTTTACTCCCACCAAGAAAGAAGCAGAGCTAACTGTTAGAACAAACAGGATATTTTTAAATCCAAGTGTCTGCCATCAAAATATATTGCTGTTTACCCGAACCAACGAGAATTTGATTTCTTTGTTTTTCTGCAAGTTCTTGAGCATGAAATAAAAGCCAGGTGATATATTATAGATAAATGAATGCATGCACAGTACTAGAATGAATTTTCTCCTTTATTACCCCACTTTAAATGTAGGCTTGGGAGTGTGTGTGTGTGGTTGGTTGGTTGATTTTATTAACACTGGACTTTGTCATATTGTCTTGGGGTTTCTTCCTCATAACCATTCTAAATGATGAAAGATTAATTTATCAAAATTAATCATATGAGTTTGAAATAATTTTAAGTAGACAATTTTAGACAAAAATCTTTCCAATGAACTTTGCTTTAATTGCATCATGTTGTTTTGGGGAGGAGTGGTTAATTGATTGCCATTTCTCCAGGTGAAAATATTGGTTCTATTAGCTTGGAGGGTTGGTAGGGGGCCTTCAATTTATTTTTGTGTTTGTCATAGAAGTCTGACTGATGCCCATGACTTCCTGTTGTGTTTTCTGTTTGTCTGCAGTATTTTGGACCTTTTTAATTCTCTGCATTTCATTTGCATGCCAATACTGAAGAAAGTGTTTCT
This sequence comes from Parus major, assembly GCF_001522545.3. Taxonomy (NCBI): domain Eukaryota; kingdom Metazoa; phylum Chordata; class Aves; order Passeriformes; family Paridae; genus Parus; species Parus major. The sequence goes on from NC_031768.1 coordinate 34,150,654, forward strand.
ATATGGCTTGGTCTCTCTCTTCTGTTTTACTAAAAAGTACCTTTTCTTATTATCTATAAATTAAATATTTCATAGCCATAGCCTGAATATAGAGCGGTATTTATATGCTACCTCCACTTCTAAGTTAAAAATACATTAATTAGCTTCACATCTTACTTTTGTTGTTTGTTTTGCACACTAGAGAGAAAGAGTTAGCTTGAAGTGTTTCCATAATATAGCTATTTAAATTTCCCTAACTATTATCTACTACATCTTCTATCATCATTATATAATATTAATGACAGCCATATTTCTTTCTGGACAGGCAATTATTGTTTTTACTGCAACACTTTCTAGTATGATCTTGGCTTGTAGTGAAAAGAAGCAATAACAGTGCAGGAAAAGCCCAAAATTCTTCATTCTTTGAATGTATGCCAAGGAAAATAATTAATGATTACCTTTCTTTATCAGGTGATCTTACTGGTGCTGAGTAGGACATAGAAGAAATTGCTCCTCTGCCATGCATAAACGTCTCAGCTGAAAGAAATTTAAATGGAGTAACCTCAAATACATACTTCAAGAACCAAAATCCAGAAGTTTAGCTCTTCTGCTTATTTTCAGTGTGTTTTCTGTGTTAGAGATACAGATGAAATAGATCTCCACTGGCCTTACACAGCCTCTGCCATTCAAACACAGACTTTGACATTTGTTTGAAAATTTGATTTGTTGTATGTCTGCCCAAGCTGCTTCTGTGATGGGGAGATAACACTGCTCTTACAACTGGTTTAGCTTAACACTGGAAGCTGTGTTGCTAACTGACTTTGTCATCAGTTTATTCTTTTTATGGCTAACTGATGTTTCCGAGTAAAAACATCAAAGAAATCAGCTATCATAATGGCTCCCTGGACAAGACCAGTAAAGACATCAGTTTCCTTGCTCTCTTAAACCACTTTGGTAGATAGAAACAAGTGACACTAATTTCCATCCTCTTCCTTGCTTCTTATGGGTAAAGAACTCATTCACTTTTGTGAATATCTTTCAGATGTGCAATTCAGCTGACCTCAGGCAGTTCTCACCTTCCTCAATCTCAGGTGATAAACATCTACTAATTAAATCTGTCATTGAGGGCATAACTTTCAGTATTTATACATAACTACAGTCATAATATAGAGATCCTTGATCCATGTATATATTTAACCCTCAGGGTTTTTCAGTGATTCATCAAATTGTCTCAGAAAAAAAATTTTAACTTTCTTTCCTACATACTCTCCAACTTCTAATCTGCTACTGAACCCTTATTCATCTGAGCCCTCTTCAGCCAGGTTTTAATCCTGCAGCGATTCATATATGCCACTTCACTTTTCCTCTCCTCCATTTGTCATTTTTAAGTCATCTACATCACTGTACAGTATCCCTGACACCTGCATGGTGTCAATCCTTCAAGATAAACTCTTTTTACCTGATTGCCTACCTGTTACTGGAAGTCAGATTTTTTTCATCATAACCAATTCACATTTGTTTTTAATTCTTGTTGCTATGCACTTAGATTCCTCTCTTGGAAATAAATGAATTCCAGAGATATAACTTAAAACTTCTCTTCTTTGCACATTTTAGCCTAGTGTAGAAAGTCTTGAGCCATTCCAGTGTAAATTCCTGTCCTGATGCCAAAAACACCCAGTAGAGTCCTCCCTGATTTTTTCAAGAACCCATACCCAAACTTGCTTTTCAGTTCTTTTTTCCTTTACATCATGCTCCTGCGATAGGATTTTAATTTTACTTTTCATAATTAGGGCCTTTTCCTAGTACAAGTTTTGGTTTTCTCTACACCAGTTACCAAGGACTCCTTGGCTTCCCATTGCTCTTTCTTTTGTGCACTAAATGTGCTGTCTTCTCATTTTCCAACTTATCCTGTGTTCCCACCTCTTTTTTTTCTTCTTCCATGAAGGAGATCTCTTCTCCAGCTCTGAGTTCTCTCTTTTCCTGTGCTTCTTTCTTGTTCTGGAGTTTTCCCTGTAGTTCTGCTATGCAGCTCATTTGCTGAACATAAATATGCCCAAAAAATTCAAGAGATCTACAGCTCAATCATATTGTCAAGTATTACATCTTCCCTCTCTTGGACATCCTCAGCTCCTGAAGTCTGTCACCACCTCTGGTTATGCCACTTATTTCTTTTCATTTTACCGAGTTACAGATGATAACTCTACAGCCAAAGCCAATATGTATCCTTGTATACTGCCGGCAGGAAAAGGGGAGGAAATTATATCACCAAAGGTTTTAATAAAGTAATTCAGCAGACTTGGTCTTTACTGAGAGACTTTTTTTTTTCATGACAAAGGTTTTGTCAAGCTCATGATTTCACATTATATTCTGGAGTCTTGAAACACTTTGAATGATTTTAGCACAAGTGCATAAGTCTTTAGCTTTGATTTCTAACATGTGTAAGGTAATTTATATTTCTTTGTGGGAGAGGGGTTAAAAAGAGGTATATATATTTTTCTCCTTGTTTTATTTTTTTCTTTTTTATGCTGCAGTAAAGATAGTATCAGGTTAAGATCTGTGCAGCTATAAACCTTTGCCACTGGCAGGAATCTAGCAGTCACAAACGATTAGTTCTTTCTGTGAATGGTTCAAGGTTAATTTTAGCCTCCTAAACTGTCTCCTGCCAGATCTGATAACTTTTCTGCTTTAGCTCCAGCTGTCTGGTCCCTGATGGGATTTGGCTACAAGGAGGATGGCATTATCAGCCCATTAACTATCACTAGCAGGAGAACTGTGATGCTGATGAATATTGATCACCTGTTCTATGGGGTCATCAAATGATGCTGAGTGAACTTGAAGCTTGGTTGTTTCTGTGGGCAGCTTTTATTTTTTACTGGCTGATGGCACTTCTCTCCCTGGTTCTGTCCATGGAGGAGAGCAGCACAACAGGGCATCACTGCTTTCCCCATCAACAGGCTCTGTTTGACTTCAGGAAGGGATCAGAGTAAGGGCTTTGCCCCCTCTCTCGTCTCTCTTTTCACATGGACTTGCAAAACATTTTTGTTAGTGAAGTAGGGAAAGGCCCATGTGGTTAGGAAGTGTTCTGAATGGGCTTACAATCACTGGAGGGATCTGTGAGGTGCTCTCTAAACTGAGGATGGTCACCACCACTGTGGTGACTCTGTTGTGTCTAGGGTGGGTAGGTGAATTTCTGCTGAAGTTGTGCCAGGGGAGGTTTAGGTTGGGTGTTAGAACAAGGTTCTTCACCTGGAAGGTGGTTGGGCACTGGCAGAGGCTCCCCAGAGAAGTGGTCACAGCATCAGCCTGACAGAGCTCAAGAAGCCTTTGAACAATGCTCTTGGGCACACTGTGTGATTTTTGGGGCTGTCCCATGCTGGGCCAGCAGTTGGATTCGATGATCTTAATGGGTCCCTTCCAATTCAGGATATTCTATGATTCTAAAAGATGTAGAAGGTCTACCCAATAGGAGAGCAGTGTGCAACCCAGACTCCTGTGGACACTTGAAGTAAGAGGGTGAGCTTGCTTGTATGGTTTGTCAGAGCAGAAGATTATTTAAAAAAACCCAACTGTATACTGCCAATATTTTCTTCCTAACCAGAACAATATTTCTTAGGATTCTGGAGGCTAAACATTAATTTGAAGGTTTTTTTCTAAATTAGTTTGGAAAAAAATAAATGTTTTATTACTTTTCAAGGCATGGAGGCACAAATTCTGGGACTAGAATCAGGAACAATGCATTATTTCTTAATATATAAAATATCCTGTCAGCTAATAAAGTCATAATTGGATAAAATCCCTTCTTTTGGATATTACTTCCCCTTTTATTTCATTACTCTAGCAGTCACAATTCATTCAAGAGATGGGTGGAGAGATGGGAACAAATAATGGTTATCATATTAAGACAAAAAGTCATGAATAAATATTTCCTAGGAGTAAGTGGTGCCTTGGAATAAAGATTAAAAAAAAGTGGCTTAAAACTACCTTATCAAAAGAGGGAAGAAAAAAGCTAAAGGGTCTGAAATTTTCTCAGTGTTTTGGGTTTTTTTGTTCAATCTTGCACCAGTTCATGGTAGGAGAGGAGTAGACTTTCTATTCAAGATAACTGAATCTCCTTTTAATTCTAAATTAAATGCTCAACATATTTTTAAAAATCTTAGTAATAACTGCTGTAATTAATTTTGATAATTTTAGGGAACATTAGAATAAAGTTGTATTTTTTCTTTTTTCCTTAGGCTTCTTTATACAAGCGTTTAAGACATATTGTCTTCATCTACAAGTATGATTTCTAAACATGGAAAATTCTAGTAGCAATCAGTATTTCCTCAACTTTTTCCAGCTTAATCAGTAAAATGGGTATCAGTTTTAGCATGGGAACATCCATATATAAATGGTGGAGGAAAAGGAGATTATAGTGTCTGAAATGGAGATGATTTAAGTGTTGTGCTCTTCAGAAAAAAAATAATCTGAAAAAAAATTTCCTAATTTAGAAAGGGAAAAAGAAAATCATGGCCTTCAGCAGATGGAAAGCTTACAAGCTACAGCTGCTGCCAACTGGCTCTGACCTGTAGGCGAGGCTTCCCCAGTATCACAGCAAAATCTTGGCCTCCCCTTTGAGTATGTTGAGAAAGAAGGCCTTCCCATCAAAATTGTACCTCTGGTCTATTCAAAACACGTCACAATCAACACGCTTCTACCAGTTCTACCATTGGTTTCAGCACATCATTTTATAAATACTTGGGTTTCTGTGAGAAAATGTTTTGTCAAGAGACTCAGGTACTTCAGTGTTTGAACTCAGCAGCATTAGAATGCAGAATGGTAGATGAGAAATTGAATGGGAAGAGAAACAAAAAGTCAAGAAAACAGAAGAGTGACACAAGGGTCTGTTGCAGTTCGTGTTTTGTTGTTGGGGTTTTTTTTTAAGTTAGGGATCAATAACACTGAGATGGTCTTGATTACTAAGTGGGAATAGTTTGAGAAAAGTACAGGAATGTAAATTGAAATGCTCAACCACCAGTTACAAATATGTTCCTCTTGATGGCAGATTATTTTCATACCTATAAATTTGCAAACACTTTAGTTGGACTTTGCATCTCCCAGATTTTTGGCCTTTGCTGGCAAAAAAACCAACCAAACAACATAACCCTGAAACAAACCAAATGGAAACCACCCACGGAATCAACTAGCACAAAAATACTTGAAGGATGAAATAACTCAAAACCAATTTTTGTGTGTTTTCCATTCAAACTCCCATTCACTGCTATTAGCAGTGTTTTTTCTTTTTCCCTGTTGGAATATCTGCAAGATGTAGTTGTGACACCTAAAACTTGAAAATCACGAAAATATCTTTTTTGATCAAGTATCACCTGTCATAAGAAGAAGAAATTAGGAAAATATCAATAAATCATATTTTTGACAGAAATGTAATAGAAGAAATCTAATCTTCCTTGCACTTCTTGATTTTTGACAGTTAATTTCTGATTGTATATTGCAGTAACTCCAGTAGAATCCTGTCAGGCTCCATAGTGCCTTTGTAGAGTTACATATCTGTGTTCTTGTGGGAGTTTCAAAAAAGTCAATCTTTCCAGGATTGTTAAATAATAGAAAAACTTAATTCAATTAATACTTCCCTTTTTATGCTGGGAACTACTCAGACCAGCAGAAACCAATCCACCATGAACATGGGCTTTTACCTTCACAAAGCATTTTTGGAGTCCCAGAGGAAAAACAGACAAATAAATTAGAGATCCTTGCTGAGTGGTTAAAGCTGGAGACAGGAGCACTTCCAGACCCAACACATTTGAAGGTGCATATATTTGACCATAAAGGATTGACTACTAGCAGCTCTCAGGAGGAGTTGAGCACCCAATACACCAATGTCACAGCAGTACAGGTCGGTATCACCTCAGGAGACATGCTGTGACACACATGGATTGTTCAAGAAAAGCTCCACAAGCAAAGAAGAAAAGAAACAAGAAAAACCAAAATACACACACACACACACACACTCTTATTCTTACTTCTTTTCCCCCTCTGTCTCAGACCATGGCAGAACAAATGTTGGTATATGAATGCAGTCAATATTTTCTAGGGGTTCTTAGAAACCCTCTGAGGACATCACTCAAGTCCAATAGACCAGAACAACTTCTGTAGGTGACTGGGTTCTCTATGCAGCAGAGAAATACTAAATGACACAGACTTGAGCTGCCTCTGGAGAAATGCAAAGGTGTCTTCCACACCTCATTAATTGTGTGACTGTGATTGATAAGGGTCCTCAGTTAGGGACCTAAACAATGGGGCAGAATTCCCTTCCATTCATTGATTTTTCATAGTTCATCTTACAGAGAAAATAAGAATTCTTATTTTGGTTCTGTTGGTTTCTCTAATAGAAAAGAAAACAATTTCTCTTTATCTGACAGTACACATTCATGTGCATTTCTACACAAAAAAAATGGGAATTGTGGCTCTCATGAAAGTATTCTTATTTTCCAGAGTGACTTACACTAATCTGGGCTTGGTTCAGCTTCCAGCTGAGGAGGAGCAACTCAGGCATTCTGGAACAGCAGCATCCACTTATGGCGTAATTCAGATGCAATAACTGTGTTTTGAACTTATAATTTGTTTTAATGTGATTTAGCTTTTAAGTGCAAAGAAATATGACAGAGTAAGAACATCACAATAGTCACACTTGTGGATGTCACCTTACATTGGAAAATTCAGGAAAAGTGCTTGATCACAAGTTTAGATTCAGGCAAAAGCTTCTTGAGCCTTTTGAATTCTGTGTTTGGAAGTTTTGAAGTTGCTTCATCTTCTCATGCTGAGCCTTGGAGGGGATGGATTCGCATACTGTCCTTCTGGCCTTTGAATCTCCTTAAACTTTATATATGTTTAATGTTTTTAAAAAGCCACCAGAAAGCCTATTAAACACAATAGCTCGAGGCATAGCTATAGAATATATACTTCAATGGAGCATTAGACATCAAAGGACTGTGACAGAGCAGGACTATGAAAACACTGATACTGGGACATCAGTACATGTCTGGACAAGTAAAATACAGCTATAAAGTAAGACTGTGTTACTCTGTGACCTCAAAAGTCCTTGTTCAACAGGCAAAAAAGAGTATGTGATGATTGTAAATGAAAGGCTTAGACATCCAGCAACATCAACCCATTCATAACCTCTTGAAATGTTTTCTAGAATTTACAGAATTAACCCTTTTCTGTTTCTGATTAATCATCTGTTCTGGCTCTGCTAGGGGTGGATATCTTGGAAATAAGGCACCACCTCTCAAACATGCATACTGATATTGTAGTGCAAAAAAAAGGCAGCTGCACACTTCTTGAGGCTATCAATGTGCTACCTGTTGTGCTCAGCTTTTGCCTTTGGCAATGGTTAAGCTCAGCACAATCAAGTTTGCACCTACATCAGGGATCAAAGACACAAGTGAAATGGGCAAGGGGTCATGGGCATGTCACTCATTAATTTCTGTTCATTGATGCTGATTTTGGAATTGGATATTGTGCCTGTTTAATGACAGTCAGTGTTTTGTATCCCTCTCTGCCTGTTATTGTCTCCTTTCCCTTTGCTGTGAATATTTGCAGCATTTGTTTTAATTTGGATGTGGAGGCTGGCACTCCAGTGGGGAAGAAACTGCTTAGGAGCTAGTTATTCCACATAATTCTCTTCCTCTCGGTTTGGTGGGGATTATTTAGCATAGGAGTGATTATGCAGAGAAGAACATTTCTGAGCTGCTGAAATAAAAGCTACTCTTCACAATGTATTAGAGAGGTGGAAGCAAAAGGGCCATGCTTAAAATGCTCTCTTCTAAGAAATTAGGAAAGATCAAAGACAAAATAACTCTTAATAATAAAAAAAAAATCTTTGGCGAGCTTACACAGAAAGATAGAGCTCTAGAAACCAGTTCATGCATTAGAAAGGCATTGATAGAATCACTGACAAACTACTGTGCCCTTAAAAGTTTGGGAGCCTTAGACAGAGAGTGATTTTGCTGCTCTACATATGGTGCCATCAGCACCTTGCACCCACCAGTTTCCTAACCTCAAGTAAGTGCCCTAACCATTTGTCACAGTTACCAGGAGTCCATTCTGCCCTGAGGAATCCTTCTGAAAAAATTTAATTGCAACCATATGTTCCCATCAGAAGCTTGAACAAGTCAGCATTTCCTTTGCTTGTCATCAAAGCTTTATCACCCAGCTCTAATTGCCAAATCTATCAGAAAGGGCTGTAGAGACAACTAAAGGAGTGTATTGCTCATCTGCAATTAAACCTCTGCCTCAAAACTGATTGCAGGTACTGATACTCTGGCCAAAGCTGCTGTGAGTCTCCTACTCAAGGCAAGGCTGATAGGCAGGCTCTGGTGTGGTCAGGGATTGGGCAGAGGTGGGGGAGGCCACCTGTAAAAGCAGAGTAACACAGGACACGTGCCCAGGGACTGTACTTTTTTGCCCAAGGGTATGTCACCCACATTTGTTGTTTCTTTAGAAAAGTTGAACTAAGGCAAAAAGGTAGCAAAAAATTTTCTGACAAATTACTGAAATAGCACAGTTTTAGCTGGCAGCTCAAGGAGAGCTGCCTGATGAACTGTTGTGAGGACAGAGCCAGCTTTAGAGAAGGCTGAGTACAGTGACGGCTGAAGGTTTGGGAACAAGATACACAGGAATGTTTGTGAAAGAATTTCTGAGTCTGCTCAGAACGCTAACTTCAAATGGTGAGGATATTTTGTTTATCAGCTCATACTACAATTATTTCTTTACCTAAATTTGTTTAATTCCTGCAGAAAGCAGATGAATGTGTTTTGTTGTGCTCATTAGATTTGTCCTGAATGATTAGGCTTACAATAACTGAAATAAAAAATACTAATTGACTCTTTAACCTCATTTCTGACCATTAATGGTACCTGCTTTTCACAGCTGTGTATATTTGTGATAGTTAGCCCTATGAAGATCCCTGGCCATAGCTGTGCTTTCAGGCTGTACTACTTCATCTCTCAGACTTTAAAACTGTCACATCTTAATAATCTACTAAACCCCATAAAACCTGTGCATTGCTTACGTCTGTAACCACAGAATTTTCCCTCTGCATTAATCATGATCTGCTTGTACCACCAATAAGGGAAACCTTTCTCAAATGATACTTCACTAATGAAATGTATGATGCTCTCAGAAGAAATAAACACAGAATCACAGAATATACCAAGTTGAAAGAGACGCACAAGGTCATGCTCCTGGCTTTCCCTGCACAGCACCATCCCCAAGGGTCCCATCATGTGCCTGGGAGCATTGTCCAGACACTTCCTGAACTCTGTAAGGCTGGTGTTGTGACCACTTCCCTGGGAAGCTGTTCCAGTGCCCAACCACCCTCTGGGTGAAGAACCTTCTCCTGATATCCTGCCTAAATCTCCCCTGACACAACTGAATTAATGTGTCATTCCTTTGGATCCTATCTCTGGTCATCACAGAGAATAGATCAGTGTCTGCCCCTCTCTTCCCCTCATGAGGAAGTTGTAGACTATTAAAAGAAAACTACAGTATCTGCAATAATGAAAACATTAGAATATTTTAGTAGTGTATAACACTTTCAGATGATGGTGCTAGATTTATTAATACCACTATTTTAGAGCTTGAACAATGCTTTGATAGAGGCTTGAATGTCACCTGATTCAAGAGGGGTAAAGAACTTAATAAAAGAGGCAATGTATCTGTTTCAAGGGCTCCAGGTACTTCTCTTATCCTGTTGTAGTTTGCTTTGGAGTCAGATATTTCTATCAGGAGGAGATACTGCCAGGCCAGCGGTGTCCTGGGCTGCCTCACAAACAGTGTGGCCAGCAGGGCAAGGGAGAGAGTCCTCCCCTTTTGCTCTTCTCTCATGAAACACTGTCTGCAGTGCTGCCTTCAGCTCTGGGGCCCCCAGCACAAGGCGGCCATGGACCTGCTGGAGCAAGTCCAGAGGAAGGTCACAAAGATGATTAGAAGGCTGGAGCACCTCTCACATGAATTCAGGTTGAGAGCACCAGTACTGTACAGCTGGGTAAGAGAAGGCTTTGGGGAGAATTTAGAACATCCTTTGGTAGGTTTAGATGAGATATCAGGATGAAATTCTTTACCATGAGGGCAGTGAAACCACAGCAATACATTGCCCAAAGGAACTGCAGATGCCTCATTCCTGGAAGTGTCTAAAACCAGACTGGATGGGGCTTTGAGCAACCTGGGCTAGTGAAAGAGGACCCCACCCATGGCATGGGGCTTGGAACTAGATGAACTTTAAGGACCCTTCCAACCCACATCACTTTATGATTCTGTTACAAGACTAGTTACAAGATTTTCATTACCTACAAGATAGGTAACAAAAAACAGCAGTTATAACATGCCAGCAGTCTGACCATCAGACTTTTGACATTTCAGTTAGGGTAAGTTTTGAGAGGAAACTTGCATATGGATGGTGAAATCACTTTGCAGAGTTTTCTGCCATGCAAAGGGAGCAACATGGGAAAAAAACCAAACCCTGACACTTTTCCAATATGTAATTTTGAGTAGTATGGCCTCAGTTTTGGAAAAATAATTGATATGATAATGAAGATTTCAGACCACCCAAGGTCTGGGTTCCAAATATTGCTGCAATAAATGGGGCAAGGGAAGGATGAGAATTTTCAGGAGGTTTAGCAAAGAAATAATGTCATGAAATGAAGATGATTACTATGGGAAAGTAAACCCAGGTCATGGAAAGGATTTATTGGCAAGGCTGTGAAGATTCAGACCGATAACTTCGGGGCACAAATGAAATGATAAATCACAAGTATCATGGAAGACCTACACTTGTTCTTTTTAAACTTGAACTTTGCCATTGCAGAAATGAAAGAGCAAGACTCAGTATTTCTGCTGATTTCATAGAATTTAACTTAAATAACTATAACATGTTTTCCTTATCTTCATATCTCCTTTTCCAAGTGAAAAACTATAAAATGCTGAATTTTTTATTTGGCTGCTAATCAGAAAATAGAAAATCTAACTGAGAAAATAGAAGAGAAAATTAATTAATCCTTGTCCCTTTTTAGAGGAAACAGAATAGATAGAATTACCTGTCATCTGGTTTGTAAGTATAGAGTAATACTAAGATTTCATTTATGTCTTATCTCACCATGAACAGTAACTTTTCACAGAAGAAGATTCCTGAGGGAATCAGAAGAATGGGACAAAAGCCTAAAGGGAGCTACTTTGCACCAGGGACTTAAAAACTGCCCTCATTAATCACACATATTTTTAGCACTATGCACAGGAGAGCAATAGCACCAAACCAAGTAGTTATAAACTCTCTAAAGCTTTCCCACCTGCTCCTGTCTGTAGGTCTTTCATTGCCCAGGTATACAATGGCATGTGTGCTGACCCAAACTAGCCTAAGGGATATTCCACACCACAGAATGTCATGCTCAGACTATAAACTGGGGGGAATTGGCTGCAGCTGCCAATCACTGCTCAAGGGCAGCCTGGGCATTGGTCAGCAGGTAGCCAGCACTTGTTTTTCTAAGGTTTCATTCCTCTCTCTTTTTGTTGCCTGTTTTGTTACAATTATATTACTACAATTTTCATTTTCATTCTGCCTCAATGTTTAAACTGCTCTTATCTCAACCCGTGGGTTTACCTTTTTCCCCAATTCTTCTTTCCATCCCACCATGAGAGCATGGCATAATGTGGGTGTGAGAGAGGAGCTGTGCAGTGTTTTGTTGCCACTGTGCTTAAATAATTCCATTGAGGACACTTCCAATGATTTGATATGAATCAAGATAATGTTCCATGATATTTGGCTGCAAAATAAGAAAATTAAATATCAAAGGCATGTTAAAATACCTGGTTTAATTTTTTTTCTTTGCACTAGTGCACAGCGTAGCTAAAACTAATGGAGAATAACAGAATAACATCAGTTTAGAGGTCTGAGAAGTACTTTTTGTGAGATCTCCATTATGCCCTCTAGGATTCTTGCTTTGCAGATCAACAGCCGTAAGAATACAGGATATGACTTGTTAGACGCATAATTTCCATTTAAAATTAAAATAGTGTCAGTACTGACTAAGTCATTCCTGGAATTTATATTCATTTCCCAACCCAACTGACAATAACTTCAGCCCTGTTATGCTTCTATGATCTTTCCTTCATTAAAATGTGTAAATAAATGATGTGGTAAATTATCTCATGTCTAACTCTTGTCTTGCTAGTAATCTAGAGGGAGATTAAGTTCTTAGAACAGGGCAGGAAAGACAGAAAATACAAGATGATTAGCTTATCTTCAATTTCACTAACAACATGACATTTTAAAATAGATGTTTATTCTTTAAAATACATTTTTCTAATTGCAGAGGAGTGATCCTTTTATGACAATAATCTTATACCTTGAAGTGGTAAAGAAAAACACCCTCTAACAGAGGTTCCCACAAATTGAAATTAACCCTGAAGGAGTTCTCCAGAGCCATTACAGAAAGCAAAGGATGGGGGCTTTTTACCTGATTATTTGTATTCTAAATAAAAATAAAAACACTGCATTGCTCACTCTTATCTTAAAAAATGTAATTGCTTATTCATTCCTCATGAAGATGATTGTTGCTGCCAATAGGCAAATAAAATTAATCACTTTGTCCCAAAGAGTTTATAATCCATGTTTGCATATAATGGATGGGAGAGGGATAAGTAAAATGGAAGAATAACGAGTACAGAAAAAGGTCCCTGAGGGCCCTTTTGGTTTATTTTGCATATGTCAAGGTAATATGACAAATAAGCATACATCTGTGTTTGTGTGTTGTATGAAGTATACACAGCATGAAGTCCTAGCTGTGGTCTGACTAAAGCTGTGGGAAGATGCTCCCTCTGTTTGTGGGAAAAGGACTGCAGTCAGAGGAGAGAAGCCATGAAAGAATGGCAATAAAAAGCCAGTGAATAAAAAGCACAAAGTTGGTGGGGAGGAGGAAGGGGAGTAGGGGGAACAGGAATGCATCCCAGGAGCTGGTATCACAGGAGAGGGAAGCCTCACTCCTGACATGCAATTTAGCTGGAAGAAGTTCTGCACCAGCAGACCAGTGAATTCCCCAATGACAGTCCCCTCCTGCTGTTGTGGGGAATGGTGGCACATTCCTCACGCTTCCCAAGAGCCCAGAGCTGTCTAATGTTGGCAGTGTAACAAATTGGTGATGCTGAGCTCAGATGTGCCAAGGTCCTTTACAGAAAAGGGTCTCTTGGAGCAATTGTTAAATGTTTTTTTTCAGACAGAAGGAATAAATTGTTCTATATAGATCAATAAAATGCCAATTAAATAATATAATAATAGTCAAGTCACACACAGGGCACTCAGTACAATCTTCTTTGGTGGCTGGAAAACAAACAAAAAGTATTCTGGCAAACCAAATGAAAAAGTGAAAAATTAATGCCGGCATCTTTCTTCTATATCTGCACAGGCTTGTTTCTTTAATGAGGAATCCTCCTTTGCTCTCTTATGAAGGAGAGCTCATGAGAACCAGGCAGTCAAACTTCATTTCAGAAAAATACTCCTGTATCAGTGAAAAGGATGATTGTGCACACAAACCCTGGGGGGGAAAAAAAAAGGAAAAAGACAAAAACAAACAAACAAAAAAACCAACAAAAACCTTCCTGGCCATGTTGCCTACAAGAGCAGACATCTGCCTTTGCATTTGAAAATGACCAAGTAGTGCCAGTTGGCATTTTAGGTTGGCAAAATGTGCACAAGTAGGGCACAGGCTCAGAGTGGTTATTAGCCCATTGAAAATGTAATGAAAAATCTGTGCACATGGGTGGCTTAAAGATATTTAAACATGATGATTAAATGTAAAATGACTGTAGTTTAAGAGTATGTCTCAGTGGACATATCTAGTCTTGTAAAAATTCCAGATCAACCAGGCTGCTTCCCTAACTGTAGTTGTAGCTGGTTGTGCAGGCAACTGAGGGAAGTTTGAACAGGCAACATGGGATTGCACAGGCAACCCAGGCTTGTTCAGGCAACTGAACATCAGACCAAGGGAATGGTGTAAATAGAAAAGGTGATTTAGCCTTTCTGTGCCCAGCAGGGAAACAAGAAATAAATGCCTCTTCTGGTGGGCCAGAAAAGAGTCCTAGAAGTCCTTGCCTGCCTATGATAATATCACAGCTTCCAATAGGGTCTGAAGAAGCAGATTTGTAATTGCTCACCAAGGAGTGGAGGGAAGGGACAGACTTCTCTCCTGCTCATTGGTGCTTCCCTGCCATTCTGAGGTGGGCACCTTTGAGGAACTGTGTTTTTGTGACCTCTACTGCCCATCAGTCTCTCTGAATACCAGAGGTTTGGGAGAAGGGTCTCGAGAGAGGAAAGGGTACTGGCTGACATCTAGCTGACTCTGTGAAAGGCTGGATAAGGACAAGGACAATGGTTACCTCTCACTCAGAAGCTTAGCAATGACAGTCTGACCAGGACACACTGCTCTCCAGCTTCCCGTACCTCTGAAGCGGAAAGTATCCAAGACGGCCAAGGCAGCTTCTTTTCTATAATTTTTTGGGCAGCCATGGGATTAAGAGATGGGAGAAAGGTGCAGAAGTGAAATATTCCATTGCCCTCAGTTTCCATCACCCCCTGTTATATGCTTTCCTCCCTATGGTCCTGTTAGACATTTCATGGTTCACATGGTTCATGCTTTCATGGTTCACAGGGAGCGTGAGGCAACACCTTCCCCATCGGAATGCAGCCGCTGTGCTGTGCCCTCCCTGCTTTGCTCAGAGCACCAAGCCAGCCCCCAAAGGGATGTCTGGCAGCAGATCCACAAGGGATGACCTTCCTTGCACACCTGGACAGAGGCACTTTCTTTTCCTGACTGTGTGATGCAACACAGAAGAGACAGAAACACATCCTTGCCCCAGAGTAGATCCTACAAGGCAAAGGGCTCTGCAGTTTGCAACCATCCAGAACACTGCAGTCTCTCACTGGTCAGCCAAAGACTTCTGCATCACATGGAATACCACAGCAACATCTCTATGAGGTATGGGAGCAATTTACTTCATTATCTAGCTTATTCTCTTGATTAATGCTAAATTAATTTATTTTACCGATTTTGATGGCAACAAATGCAGAAAACAGTACTTTATAATTAGACTGCAATGTTGTGCTTTTCTCCAAGTCCTGCAGCCTGTTTCTGAGATGCTGAATAATTTCTGCTTTCAGAGGCCTGAAATTATCTTTCAGGACACAAATCAAAATAATTTTCTCTTTCATCCTTTCTTGTGTCTAATGTTTTTCAATTTTACACAACATTCTTATAAAGTAATTTATGAAGCTTCTTAGCTTAAACCAGCCCTGCAAAAGCATTTTGGATATTGGATATATTAAAGTATATTAAAACATAAAACATTAATAGAAGTGCCTATCTAAGAGCTGATAGAGATGTTTAGCTGTTGTGCATAGTATTGATTTCACTGAAAACTGTGAAGCTGCTGATTTATATAAAATTAGTAGAGCAACTAAAATGGAAAACTGAATTTACACAGAGAAGTCATAATTATGGGATCGAGTGACTGCTGTAAACACCTGAAGAGTGAAAGAACATGCCCAGATCAGATATAGCAAATATTAATTCAAAGGATATTTCACCCCTGTAAGTGCATTTTAAACATAGGTTATTTTAAAAATATTTTTTTTTTAAAAATATGTAATTTCTTTTTGTTTCTTTTTTAAAAAACCTCAAATTTTAAAACATATTTGTCTTCAAGTTTTTTTCCTTTTTTCTTCATTCATTAAGAGAATAAGAGTTGAATTTTGATGAAGGTTGTGGATCCTTCCAGCTCTATGATTCGTCAAGATATGCTATGATTCGTCAAGAATGCAAAATTCAAAGTCTGAAACATGTAAATGCAGGAAAAATCACAAGAAGAGTAATTTAAAAAAAACTATTAAGAAAAGACAATCACACACCAAGTTCCCACCTTCTTTCACTGAACTAAGCACAGAGAAAAAAAATATCATTTTTTGGATGGAAAAAAATTAAATGTCTTAAAAAAGAATTAAGGGAGCTAAAAATGTTCATTTCAGGGATTTTGGTTTTTTTTTACAGTTTTTAAGAACACTACTTTTTCCGTTTTTTTTTTTTTTCCTCTTATTAAAACAGTGTGAGAAGCAGATTTTTTTAAAAACTGGTTTCATTACTTTGTGCTGTAATGGTAAGCCCTGGCACAGCCCTGTTCAGTCAGGTGCTGCATTCATTGGGACAAAGTTGCTTAATTTGTAAATCTGACAGTAAAATAAGTTAGCTTTTTCCAGACTGGACAGAAAGGACATAAGCAGGACAAAACATGAAGCCTTTTGACAGACTTTTGGTAGGCAGTTCAAGGCCAATCCTTTCACTGGAAAATATAATCATTTAACATCAATCTAATTTAGGTTCTGTTGAATATTAAGAGCAAGACTTAAGTCACTTGGAGGCAAAGAAATTCCTTCATATACACTTAAAAACACTTCATTTACACTTAATAAATAAATTATTGGCCATCCTCTCTGTTTCTAAAAATTCATTCACATGATGTTGCATCAGTTTGCTTGAAATGGGAGATTCTGGCTTTAAGTGATATTGTGACACTTGCAAATAGGTGATGGCTCTGTCATCATTACAGCCCTTATCTAAAAAAATCCCCAGAATCCCCAAACTTTTCTGTAATGAGTTTGCATCTTATTTTACAAAAGTTTAAGGAACCTAATGGCCATGAAGAAGGTGTGGTTCTTAGCCAAATTCTGTCTGTCTGAATAGACTGTTGGCATTGGTATTTTCTGGACATTCTGTCTACTGGTTGGAATTGAATTGAAATTTAGTTCTAATTATTATTCAGTTAATGAAAGAGGGAGGTAGTTGTTTGGGTCTCTTTCCCCTTCAAAGGCTTCTGTAGAAATGAAATCTGCTGCTGTGCATAGATCATCATGAGGTATATTCCTTACTTTGTATTCTTGACCTCTACCCGTCTCCTACCCTCTTCTGAAGATTAGCATAAAATTTTGTTGATATGTTGTTGGCTTTCTGCTGATCTTTCCTTTGGGACAACCTTCCTGAATAAAGCTTTTGAAGATACAAATAGAATTGGTTTCATTTCAGGGATTAATGACAATTCTAAAAAGACCAATAATAATTTTCTAGGTTGCTTAACTGCACTAGAGAGTATCTGAACCACTGACTCACTCCAGGCTACAACTTTCTGCTGAATAATTTTATATGAAATTTATTATAAATGTGACCTACAGTATCCCAAAGTACCCCAGGCTCATCTGCTTTTATATTATAAACATCCTGTTTCTTGGAGACAACATAGTTATGCAACTTTTGAACAAGGATGAATAAAAAGGTTGAGGCAAGCTGCAAATACAGCTCTTGGAGGAAACCTCACACAGAACAGGTAGACGTGATCATGTCAGATGCAAGGCACTTATTTACATGCATGTTACAAGGATTAAAATTTGGCAGGGGTAGAAATTGCAAGTGCTGTCTTCTCTTTTCAAATCTGCCTTTAATATGCAGTATTCTCTAAATAGAAGATATTAGCATGTTTCTAGCCTCAAGAAAATTATAAAGACGAACTTGGGTACTCACTGCAAATTATTTCCTGACACTGCAAAGGTCTAGGATTTTTTTGGCACCAAAGTACTGCTATGCTACCCTGTGATTTGCCTTTTCCCCTTGGTAATTCATAGTGACAGACTTTTAAACAGAATTACATCCCCCTAAGCAGTTTCCCGTTCTCTGGTAATGGGCAGGACAGCACAAACAATAAGGAAACATGACTGGAATACAGACATGGCTGTCCTTGTTTGGCATCCACATGGAGAGAGGTGTTCAGCTTTTTTTTTTTTTTTTTCAGCAATGAAAGAACCCCCTGTGCCCTCCATGCATTTTATTTTGGAGGCAAAATCAGTGTGTTTGGGAACATACACAAAGAGGGAAAAAAGTTTAGAAAAGAAACCTTGAATAGACCACTGTTTCTCAAAGGCTGAAGGTCGCTATTCTCATGAGATCAGACCTTTAAGGCAGCTCAGCTCGTTCACAAATCCATTGTTGTCATGCCAGAATGCTCTCATTGTGGACACGTATTTTATCCAGACTCCCCATCCCTCCTGTCTGTGCTATGAGTTCATAATTGAGAGGCAATATAGCAATACACCTTTTGAAAGAGCTTCAGAATAGAATGCATTACCGCCACATATGGCTGTGATAGAACAAAAAGCCTTTCTGAGCACTGATCTTGCTGTGGGGAAAGAAGGAATCGTTGTCTTTTACACAAAGAATTGTTAACACGTAGCCTGGAACATGCCAAAGTTATCTTCCTCCAAAATCAGTACGTCTGTAGGGAAGATGACTGCATACTTTTATGTCATTTTACATATACAAACTTTTCATGGCTTTGAGAAGGAAAACAGAAGATAAGTGTGCAAATACCTAGAAACTCCTGTGAGGTAATCACAGATATTTACTATTAAAGAACCATTATGTGTTTTGTGTTATTTTGCATGTATCTCCCCCATCTTTTACATACCATAAAAACATAAAATAATATCACAGTAACACATTATGAACTGGTATAGCTTCATCCACTTCCACCTACTTCCATGATAAGATTTACTGTTATAAATTGATAAGACAGGTCTGACTCTACCTAGCCTTAATACTTTTTTTCCAGTTCTTCATCTAGAATGAAACAATTTTTCCGTGATACCAGCCAACTATCCAAGACAGCAGTGAAAACTGCAAGAGAGAATTCATAATTAGCCTCTGTGGCTCTATTGCCAACATTTTACTCATCAGAGATTCCTTCAGAATAAATTGGTTTTTGCCCTTGTTTCAAAAGAGGAAGGCTCTGATTCTGCTCATAACATTTATAAGACTCTAAGCCATTAATTTATTTTCCCTTTTTGTTATAATTTTTCCATCCTGCAGCACAAGATTCAAATGTGAACTTGCTTATGGTTAGACACACACACCCTATGGATTGCATTGCAAGAGTATGGAAAGGTCACATATGGAAAAAAGGAGCAGGATGGGATCAACTGGCACTGAAGCACCTTCCATGAGGAAGAAAATAACAGAAGTCTCTTAGGTAGAGCTCTTGTTTTGGATGGAAAACATGGAAGTCAGATTCCCAGACCCTGGTCTGATCAAAGATCCTGGTGCCTCATGGTCAATTTTGAAGGTCTTGGTCCTCCAAAGCTGAACCCAGGCCTCTGAATAAGTCTCTGTTATGGTCAAAACTTGGTCCCTTACAAAGGGATCTGAAAGGGAGGGTTTGTTTGAGTCAGGAGCTGTCTGAGTTTGCATTAATGAAACTTTGAGCCCCATTTTCCAGGTTCCTTATTCAGCTCTGCATTGAGATGTCTCTATTACAGATATGCAGCCCAGAAGACTGTCATAAATGTTAAATGCTGTTACCCTTCACATAAAAAGGATGAAAAAGGCACACTGCTAAATTTCTGTGGTGGTTGAAGTGGAAGGCTAATCTTTCTTTTTTTAAATCCTCAAGTCCTTACATCCTGGACACTAATGTCTCACCTAGACTATAGGTTAGGCAGGACAGATCTCCTGTCATATGATTAACACAAAGTTTAGGAACCATGGACTATATTTTGACTGGTTTTAGCATACTTTTCCCCTCCTTGCTCCTGACTTAATGGCCAATTGCAGATGACTGGACCCCAAGCCATATTTTCCCTGACCCACAGAACTCCTCCCTCTTATTCCCTCTCCTCCTTTTTCTTCAAAAAGGACAAAGTTTGCCATCAGGGTATGCAGATGTGGACTTCATAGTTTTGGTGAGCCCTTCCAAGTGGAAAGGCTCTCTAAAAGCCACCTGGTCCAACCCTCTGCTCAAACCAGAATGAATTCTGGCTCAAGGAAACCTTGCTTGGTTTTCTCAGTCCCAGGCTAAGGTATCTCCAAGCTGCTCTGAGCAGTCTGGTACTGCTCAGAAAGTCTGAGAAGTTTTTTTTTTAATGAGAGGGAGATTCATCCAGCCCAAAGGCTGGCTATCTGACCTGGGCCTCAGAAGGCTTCAGCCTGCCAAAAAGAAATAAGTGCTTTTAAAAGTGAATTGTGTGCTGCTTTTCTGCTCTTATTATAGAGCTTGCAGCCTATTTAACTCCTCAGAGAAAAGCTCCTTTCCCAGGTTCAGGGGTTTCAACCTAAGCCAAACAAGAAGAAAACACCAAGCTTGCTTGGGAGCACAATGTGGGCAGAGACATAATTAAAGCTAGCTGAGGAACTTTTAAGGTATTTTGGTGAAACAATGTGGTAGCAAATTGGAGGAGAGGATCTCAGGATTGAAATTTGAGAAGAAGACTAACCCAGCACTGAGCTGTAGTTTGCTTCACCATTTTTAGTTAAATGTCTGTTAGTAACTGAAGCTTCATTTTTTCTTTCAGTTTCAGAAGCATAGATCCAGAGAATGTTTGCTTCGGTTCCCTGTTTCAGATTTAATGCTAGGATCAGGGCAGTAATTTAAAAGCGCATCAAGCAAACAGAACATGTGAGGATTTGCTTTCAAAACAAACAGGACATCAGGAATAATTAGAGTTTCTCACTCTTTTGCAATAAAATAATAATTAGTAAATTAGGGTGTTGCTCTCCAGGCAGCAATGTCTGAAGCAGGCTTTCAAGACAATCAGAAGGTTTTGCTTTGTTAACTCTGTTTTCTTCAAAGTGCTTAGCTGGCATTATATTCTCTTTTCTTCTTCAGCTGCCTTCTCCACAGTCTGTTTTATCCCTGACAATTTATTTTTTCCTTCATGGATTGCATCATTCATATTTTTTTTATCTCACCCTTTCTTAGAAATTGCTGTCCAACTTCTTGTTTGTTCCTTAGCCAGCATACTTATTTCTTACTCTTGTTTTCTTCTCTGTCTTTTCCCACTTTCCTATCCCAATTTACCCTTGGTGAGCTCCAGTTACCTAACACAGCCAGACAAGATCTCCCTCTGGGGAACTGCAAAGACTTCTCTCAGCCTCCACTGACTCTGTGGTGAGCAATGGAGTTACTGGAGTTCAGAGGCTGGTTTCACTAAGACTATGGAATCTGGAAGTAAGCTGGGTGAGGGGAACTAATATTGCTTGTCATACAGATTTTTTGAAGTTTAATCCCTTCTTTCTACTATTTTTCACTTGTATCCTCCAGCTTTCTCCAGATTTTTTTTCTCCAACAGTTCCTACATCCCTTTTAAAACTGTGCCTGCACAGATAGCAAAGCCCCTCTCAAACTTGGGCTGGTTTGAACACCTCTTATCTGAACATAATACCTTCTTTCTTTGAAGCATTTATGTTTCAGAGCTTCATCTCTGGCCCTGCAGCAATACTGGGACACCACAGGAGAGCACAGCCTCTGAAGTCTGCTACGGTTCCTACACTGGAAAAGTAACTTGGATGCAGTAAGAGCATCTCCTGGTCTTCCTGCATTCACATGTAATTCAGATACATAATTGAAGCCTTTAGTGGAAAAATGTTGCTCTGTTTTTACTTCTTTCAAGTGCCATCTATTTCTCCCAATGTTAGGAATGACCCAAACTCCCATGTGTTAGTGCATTTTTCAGCTGCTAATATCTACCCTTCATGCCCAAAGATATGGGTTTTTTTTCCCTATTTCTACTCATAGCAGAAGTTAACAAGGCAAAGGCTGTACCAAAAAATTATAATCTGATCTGAACTCATATGATCTATGCTGACAAACAACCATCACTCACTAACTACCCTCATCCTTTTACACCTGCAGAAGATGAGCAGGGACATCAGGAGTACCCTGCCAGCCCCAGCTTTCCAGAGTCCCTGCTGGCAGCACAGTGTGCTAGCTGCACCTCATCAGTCATATCTGAGAACTTAACACCAAGAAAATAATCTGCTTTGACAGTGTGGGAGGGGAAGAGGTATTTTTATATAAAATTAGACAACAAAAAATTCTCAGAACAGTATGAATGAAGTCAGTAGGAAAGCTGAAAGAGTTTAACCACAGGAGGTTTCCCAGTTTCCTGGAATAGAGAGCACCAGGCTTTCACAACGTCACGTAGGGCTTCTAGGGACCTTGTAGTCCCAAAAGTATCACCTACGATGTGGTCAGAATATGTCAAAATCCATATTATGTAAATGTAGATTTAAAGCACTCAAAACCAGGATGTGAATTCAAGAGCAGCTAAACCAAATTTTTACCAGACCCTACTCCCCATTCCCATTCCCTCCCTCTCCTCCTGCCCTGAGAAGGCTAATTCAGACACTTACAAATCAACTGTTTACAGGTTGTTTCAGTCCTCATGGTTGTATGAGGACTGAAAAATCACCACAGAGAAAGTCCAGACACTGGTCAGGAGCACCTTTGTAATGTGCTAGTGACCAAGTTCCCTTGGAAAGAGAGGAATCACCAGAGTGAAAGTAGGGAATTTCTTTGTTCCCTTTCTATACTTGGATGCTGAGCTACAGCACAAGCCTCTAATGTGGTTTAAAGACAGAGTCTTTATTGCTTTCTGAACTACATTTCTAATAGGAGCCTTGCTAATTTCTCCTTTCTGTTGCAATTCTAGTCAGTGCAAGAAATCTTTTCTAGTGGAAGGGTTGCCCAGGGCTGTCATTCCTAAAAATCCTTCAACAGTTTTCACAAGTAATCAGCATTCACCAGGATACAAACTGCACTCCAGAAAGTGTGATGTTAAATATGTCAAAGAACTGAGGTTTACAAGAAGCCACTCATGTCATCAATCTCAGGTCCATTGCAGCATATTTAGGCACCTCTGCTCTAATGAAACTCCAGGTTTAAAAATACTTAATTTTTTTTTATTCTCCTCATCCTATTAAAACTGTTCCTGGGACAAAACTCCAGATCCTAAGTAAATTTCTACTGCTGTTCAGCCTTATTTGTCCATCACTGAATTATTTCTCTTTGTGGTGGTACCCCTGTACAGCCAAAAATACCCCTGTATTTTAACTTAACTATTCCTTTTCATCACAGTGTTTACAGATGAGGGCTAGAGTTTCTCTACAGAGAGACAGGCACTGTGCTGTTTTAAAGAGACACTCCTTTATCCAGTGCAGCTGGGATGTGTTTAGACACCTATTATCTGTGTCTCACCTGGCACAGATGCTGTTTGTAATTATCTGTATTCTTTTGGAGGAAAGAGGGAAGAAGAACACACAGAGAAAGAGTGTAATGGTCATCCCTTACAAAGTCCCTTGCTTTTGTATTAACTCAACATTTTTTGCCAGGGACATTTAATTTGGAGCTTGATTGCTCCTTGTGTCTTCTGCAGTTCCTTTTCATGCTCTGAACAGGGAGGCTTTTGGATGCCCAGGGCAGGCAGATACCCTTCAGCCCTCTACCAGCCACTGCCCTGCACAGCTTTCCTGCCAGCAAGCAAAATGTCTCAGATCTGGCTGCTCTAGCAATATGCTCCAGTGAAAACAAACCAACCAACCAAAACCTCTAAAATAAGGGATGGATTAATAGCATAATATCAAAAATATCCCACTAAAAATTGTCCTGCTGAGGACTTGTCTAAATTTAGGAGCAGTCTAACTCATTCCAAGCCTCCCTGTCTCACCCGGGATTCCCTCAGGCACACAGAGCTCTGCTAAAGTGCATGACAAGGACCTTCTCCATCTTGACAGTTGATGCTCCTCTATGAACTCTTTTACCCAGGAATTAGGCACATCCACACTTAAATCTTCTATAGTCTGAACTATATTCTGAGCTCTCCTGTTTCTCTTGTAAGGTTTGGACGCCCACAACAGGCACTGGGAATGTTTTGTTCAAAAATTACCAAGCTCACCACCTCTTCAGTGTTAGGGGAATGAGTTCCCCCTCTTTCCTCGCTCTCCCAATATATCTCCCTCCTTCTAGGAGCACAGCACAAACAACAAAGGATTTAGTGCTCTGGGCAGGTGGGCTCCTCTTTCACAGCCAGTGCTGAAGTTCTGCCAGGCTGCAGAGCAACACAATATGGGGAACATCACAATACAGGAGAAAAGTAAAGCAGTAAGTCTGAAGCTCTGCAGCCTCCTGAACACGCACTCACCTGCAGCAGGGAGATGCCAGCCCTGCTGCTTCTTGTTGTCTGGAGCAACAATCAGCACACATTTATTTTAAGCTTGTATTTACTTTCATTGTTACTAAAAGAATTCACACTCTATCTTAACCACATCTCACCTCACCAGACTCACCATTTTTTTTTAACACATACACATCAGCTTTCTAAGTTTTTGTTTCATGTCCAGCAATATTCAGGCCACTTAAATCCCATAAAAAAAGCCAAAAACCTGTCCTGTTCCTTGATTTCCTTTGCACAACTATCTCCATTCCCTGGGATTGAAAGCTCTTTTTTCCTTTTGCCAAGAAGATTTCTTCAAGTCCATAGCTGTCAGTAAAGCTTTTTCATTGATTAACACAATGAAGTTAAACTGAGAACAATTAGTCTCAAGATCAGTAATTTTTTTGGTTTTTTTTTAGACCCATAGAAGGCTTTATGAGCTGCAAGCCTGCCTGTTTCTCCCCACAGCCATACCAGCTGGTCTGGAGAACGATGTGTACTTCATCTCACTCCTGTTTGTGATCCCGACAGCTATAGTACAGGCTCATCTCAAATACACAATTTTTAACTGTGGTTCATAACTTGATGTGCATTTCTGGGGAGGTGGATGGAAGAGATGGCAAGAGGCAGCTATTATTTTGCCTGGCAGGGGGAAGGTGGAAAGCAGGCCAGCTGCAGGTAGTCAGGGTGGAAAGCTGCTGCTGTGCCATTTTAGAATTGGCAATTTGCAATCAGGAGATACATTTTTTCTATCCTGCCAGCTGGAGGCTCTTGGCAATGTGGTTATGTTTTTAGAAACCAAACAAATCAATCTTTCTTAGTTTTCCCCAAAGTTTTGGATTTTACCTCATGAGATTTGATATAAAGCTTTTTATCGCATCTGACTAACAAAAGACTTATTAAAAATGAAAGAGGACACAAGAAAAATAGGAGGAAGTACAAGTGTTCATCTGTATTCAGCAAACCAACTGCTTTGAACATATGAAAACCAAATGGTTCTGAATGGATCTTCCATTTGTGAAATAACCATTTCACACAGGCATAAAGGTACCACTCCAGTTTAAGTCCCTGTAAAGAAGCACAGGGGTTTGAGTTGTTTTGTAGTACTGTACATAAAAACTCTGTCCCTCTTGTCTTTAGCAAGCTTTGATGGATGGTTTGAACTTATGGTACATCACCATTTGTTCGGCAATAGAGCACTAGTGTTGGTTTTCTATTTTTAAAATATATTTTAATGTCTGTATTATTTTTCTCTGGAGATTATGCAGACAATGATTTTCTCTGGAGATTATGCAGTTCAATGATTGTAACGGGTTGAACTAAAAGGCTTTTGTTTAGCATTGGTGTTTATGAATAAACTTTCAAACATGGAGACCATTTGTCATGGTCTTTATTTCAGAGAAAAATTAGCCTTCTAACTCGTACTGTGTACTATACCTACTGAGGAGTGATTTCAACATTTTAGTCACCTGTCCCCCTTTTGCAGCTCAACACGCTGTAGCACCAAGTCAGCAAAGCACATGCAGAAATTTGAGCATATGCTTAAAAAAATTAACTTATTAGAATATATTCAAACACATGCTTTTATACTAATGTGCTTTTTAAGTGCAGTGTCTCAAAACATTGACTCTCAGGGCAATTAGGTCATGTAGGTTAATGGAACTTCATGGAGAGGAAAAAATTACGAATTCAGTCTAACCTATTCCCCAGACCTTTTCATTGGCTTTTCAAGAATGCAGGATAGAAAGGTGTTTGTGGGATCAAAACATTAATAAAACTACTTTGCAGATATTCAAGTTCAAAATGTTTAGATATTGTTTAGATAACTGTGGTGCTGTCTCCAGACCTCAAAGCCTTTTAAAAAATAATTTAATGTTTCTGCATTAATTTTTCATGGAATTAAGAGGTTAATATTTCAAAAAAAAGCAACACCCAGCATTTGACCTTTTCAGCCGTACTGGAAACAGCAGCCACTTCATTTTACTCACTATGGTGAAACAAAGGTGAAGAAGTACAGAAGCTAAGATTCATTTTAAGAGAGGATAAGTCATTCTCTTAGCAGATGGGACCAAATTTCCCAACTCCTCTGATGCCGAGAACTTCTCTTCAAGAACATAATCAAAACTGAGATATAGAATCACAGAATCGCTTAGGTTGGATAAGAACCTCCAAGTTTATCCAACACAAACCTAACACTGCCAAGTCCAGCACTAAAACATATTCCACATCTACAAGTCTTTTAAATATCTCCAGGAATGATGACACAGCCTGGGCAGCCTGTTCCAATGTTTGACAATTCTTTCCATGAAGAATTTTTTTCTGATATCCAACCTAAAAAATCCCAATGAACACATCAGGTATATGAAGTACTTAGTCTGATTAAGATTTGGGTAACTGCTCTTTTATTTTTGCTCTTTTCCAATGGAAGCAAACTGATGCTAAATTTCTTCTCCTGTTTTCATGCAGCCATCAGACATAAAACAAGAGAGAGAGAGAAAAGATGAATAATCAAGCATATGTATTGTACCCTCCTTTCTGGATCTTCATGGACCCTAGCAGTGTGATGTGGAAAAGAAAATTTCTATGCAATGAATCCTCTCCTATAATTGAAGTCATGAAGTCATCATTGTCAAAAGGAAAATCTCCTCTAAGTACAATTGCTATAGATGCAGAATTTAATTTTCAGAGCAGAATGAAAGACATGCCTTTCACTAACGGCTTTTTCCCTGAGCTTGTTTAAGAAACAACTTTATTACAAAATACTGCACCAAACAAAATATGAGAAACACAGTTGTATTGATCCAGATCAGTTCAAACTTGAGTAAAATTTGGAATATTGAGTATTTTAATATTTTAATAATATTGTTGCCTTTTCAATGTTATCTAAGTTAAACCTTTGGACTAGACAGCTTCAGTTTGCCAAAAGAAATCATTCAGAACCTGTGTTCTGCAGGAAACACCTGCATCTTGGGTTTTTGCTCAGACACGAATTGTACTTTTCAGTGTTTCAAACAATGAGCTGGTGGTAAAATGGTTTCTGCTCTACAAGAAGATGGGTGATAAATGCAGCAGCAATTGTGTATCAAGTAAATGTGGTATGAAATGTGGTTTAGAGTTCCATAAAACAGATGGTAATGCTTCTCCTCATAATAAGCAGAGAAGCTGTGAATTTGTAGCTTGAATTCAGTGTCCGGGAATAAAACCCAGCAGGGCAAGAGGGAGTTACAATACTGCAATCACAACTGCTCTGCCAAGTGACTGTGTAGAACAAAACTTGTTTCCATCAGCTCTGGGAGAAGAGCCCCCCTTTACAGAGGGCCATAAAGAGAAGTCACATACGAGAGGAAAACAGAAGCTAAAAAAAAAGATTAATACTAAATTATAAAAAAGAAAAATCTCCAAGAGCCTAATCTGTTTTTCTAAATCACTGTTAGAGCCAATGTTTGTAGCCAAGCTGCTGAAGCTGAAGTACTGTGTAATTGCTGGGGGATCACTTCACTTCAGAGGTGCAGAGCAATATGCATTTATCCTGCTAGTTCTGTCTGGGATGAGAGAGAAACATCTTCTGGGAGATTCTGTCATAGTGATAAATTACAGAAATAATTTCTAAAACAAAGGAAATTACTGATTTGGTGAAATTTGTTATGTTACAGATAAAGTAAGTCAATGTGCATCATTTTATCTATGACTTCAACTGCAAAGCTAGGGCATGTTTTCATGATGTCAGTACTCTGACTCTCAGTCCCTGTTGAATCTCCTGACTCAATAGCTCCAGAATTTTCTCAAGCACTCTTTAGTGCAGATTTAGGGCTTTAATGGTGGAAATAAATCACAATAAAAGAAGCATTTAGAGTTCTATTAGATCATGCATCTTGAAAGAAATCAAGTGGGCTGTATTTACAGGATAAGGCTTTATGTGTCTGAAAAAAGGCTTTTAGGATCTCCAAATCTGAGTTCCTCTATGATGCTTCAGGGAAGGAGGTCCATATGGTCTTGGGGCATCAGAACATTAAAAATAAGCTGGACTAGTGAGGCTGTATTACCAGTGTATATCAAAATGAGCTGCGGGAAAAGCAGGAGGAAAGTTGAAAATTCAGATAAGATTCACAAAATGATAAGAAGATGGTTGCAAAATGTTGAACATGACTTCCAATGAAAGATTTAAAGAGCTTGATCAAGCTAATTTATCAAAAATATGCCAAGAGATTCCTTCTTCACTGCCTGTCCTTCTCTACCAGGATCAGAACATGGGTTCTTCAGCCCAGCAGATGAAAGTGTAACTACATCAAATAGCTGGGAGCTGAAAAACTACTCTGATTCAAAAATGAAATAAAGCGCCTTTTTTTTTTTAATGGAAACATTTTTTTGCTGGAAAGAACATGTCTAAGGTGTTCTGTTTCACTGGAAAATTTTAAACTTGGGCAGGCAACTATCTAGAAGTGGAATCCAGCCAGTTCAAATCAGAGTTACATGATCTTTGTTGAGCAGATCAAAGTTACTGTAAATTAGCTATGGTGCCTTTTGAGATAAGAACTGGGGGGGTCTAAGGGTGGGGAGAGGATTTGGGAGAAGACAAAACAAAACAAAAAAAAGAACAGAAAAGGAAAAATTTTCTTCTCAGGCAGTTTAAGTGCACGGAGAACTGGCTGAGCCAACAAGAGCTCATACAAGTCCTATGAGGAGGAGTGGCTGAGGGAGCTGGGGCTGGTTAGCCTGGAGAAGAGGAAGCTCAGGGGTGACCTTACCACTCTTTAGAACCACCTGAAAGGAGGCTGCAGACAGGGGAGGGTCGGTCTCCTCTTCCAGACAACCAGCAACAGGACAAGAGGACACAGTCCTAAGTTGTGCAGGGGAGGGTTAGGTTGAACATTGAGAACAAGTTCTTCACAGAAAGGGAGATTAGATACTGGAATGGGCTGTCCAGGGAGGTGGTGCAGTCACCATCCCTGGAGGTGTTAAAGACTGGATAAGGCACTCAGTGCCATGGTCTAGTTGACAGGGTGGTGTTGGGTTCTAGCTTGGATTTGATGACCTCAAAGGTCTTTTCCAACCTAACTGATTCTGTAATTCTGTGATTCTACAATGTACAGGTACTGGACATTCACCTTAGGCTACTAGTCTGTTTTCCCTCTCCTCTGGACATCCAAAGACATGGCAACATGACACAACTCCCACTCAAATAGCAATCAGAGGAATTGTCCCATAGGAGTATCTCACTGACCACAGATGGAGCCTAACTCATAGGCTTAGACCATCTATCCTGCTTTGGATGATTTTAAGTGAGATAAATGCTGCTCTCTCTCCTCTATACACCATATTAGTGGAATTTTTAGGTTGCACGTTTTAGACTAATTTCTTTGAGACAAAGAGAGGGTTTAATACATTAAAATAATATACTAGAAGCATGAAGTATCTTTCCCCCCAGAAATAATGCTCTGAGGCATTATCAAATTTAAATGATACAAGGTTTTTATAGCTACTTCTGCTATTAAGTTATGTGTCTTTGTACAGTGATTCTGGGATGTCTCATTAATTTCAGTAGAGCTGTGCAATGTAGTTAAGATAAAAGTTCTGTGCAATAACTTTCTTGAGCATGGTCTTATTTTGCTTGTAAAGAACTGACATAGTCTGCAATGAAAGTTTTCTCTGAGAAAAAAAAACAGAACAAAAAGCAGGATTTGGCCCTTAGCTATCATGTGCATCTTAAAATGAATTTATTCTTTTCCTTCGGTATTGTTAAAAACACATGAGATCCAGCACACATCTTCAATATATGCAGATCAATGTTGACTAAATAATCAGTTCTATAAATGTGGGCAAGCTGAAATAAATTTTGTTTCTACTTTCAAAATAGGGAAGATAAGTAATAGATTAAATTGATTTGCTTGTTTGCAAACAGTGATGTTACTTGAGTTAATTTTCAGAGTTCAGGCAATGCCAAGATAGAGGGGAAGGAAATGTTTGTTGATCTGTATTCTTTGGAAAGGACATTAAGTTGCTTACCATCTTAATGTGTCTTCATTCTGACTGTGAAGAGGTGACCAGGTTTAATATCACTCAAAAAGTACCATGGCCTGACATTTGGCTCTTTTTTTTTCTTTACTTTTTCTTTTCTGAGATTAGGAAATCTTGTACTTTAAAGTGATTGGTTTCAATCTAGACAGTTTGTCTAAGTAAATGAGTCAGTGCTACATTTTGACTCTTCTTGATTGCCTGTGTGAAAGGAATTCTTGGCTAAGGTCCATTCTCAAAGGGAGAGAAGCCAACAAGTTTTGATGGGTACAATATAGAAGCCAGTAACTATATGTATTTGGAAACAGCATTCTTGGCCACTGGTCTGTTTTCTTCCTCTTAACTTTCTTCAGTGTTGCCACAGAAGATTGCCAAAGATTAGCACATTTGTTTTAAAAAGGAATAAAATTACCTTCAAAGAATTGTTTGTGGCTTACCCATCTTGCCTGGCCTGATGTTGTACAACATATGTTTTGCATTGACTTCATCAGTTATTGGAGATGGGTCAGTATACTCAGCCTTCACTCTCTTAAAATCACAAGAGTTTTATCTTATCTGTGACAGGTTTCATGTTAAATTCACTGGAGTCTGATTTTTGTCCTTCCATGGTGGCAGATGAAGTGGAAACCATGTCACAGAATGAGCAAGGGCAGCCTAACACTGGAACTGAACAAGACCCTGTATGTAGAAAATTTATTTAGGGTGAGCATTTAAATATTTGCCGTGTATTGTTATATTTAGAGTTAACACTACTGTGCATTTGGAAGAGGTGGCAGCAAACCTGATGTTACATAACAAAGTCATTTGTTTCTACAGTATCAGTTCTCACTGTGTACTAAAGTAATTGTTTGTTGTGTAAAGAGTCAACTATGAAGTCTAAATATTTATAAAATATCATTTTGGAAGTGTGGCTGGTGGCTCCATATGTAGCTCCAAAAATCAGTATTAAACTGGAAGCAAGAATGTAGCTACTTCATTATGTGCAAATAACAGTGTATTCACACACAAATTATAGCACTTACCTTTTCAGTTTATAAATATTTTCCCCACAGTTGACAAATAAAATAGTTAATTGTTGAGGAAATTATAATTTATTTTTTCTAAGAAACTTAGAGTTCTTTTGTCAGAAAGTTATTTATTTCCTGTACAAGCTCATTGTTTACATAACCTTGCCTTATCAAATTCCTAGACAACTGCATCCATTCTCATAAGATCCATTTGCTGATCCATTTGTAAGATCTATGTTTATTTGAACTATCCTTCATAACAGGATTCATCTTTTTTGGTCCTGTTTTAGAGGTTTTTTTTTTTTTACTTTTAAATTTGTAATCCTTTCATAAGAGAAAAAAATGGTCTGACATGGTTTCACTCTGCTACCAAAGGCAGTAGGTTCAGATCACCTTGGTGCTTAGTGGATGCTTCTTGTTTATCTCAGACTTGAACTGGTGTGCCTTTTTGTGACGAGGAAGAGGGACTTCGATTTCTGAAGTAAGTATTAGCCTGGGAAGAGTACTGGCAGGGAAATATACATTTTAGAAGTTTTGAGCAATGAGTTACTCTCATACTAATCAAAAGAAGTGCTGTCATTGTGGACATGAAGGAGAATCCGTATGACTTAATTGTGACTGACCTACTTTTCTTAGGAGCCTACCTGGCCTATTTGCCACTTGTCATGTCAGAGGCATCTTCTAATTATCTTCAGATATCAGATACGTGTATGAAATCACTCTCAGAGAGGATCTGCTTTCATGTTGGAAGGTTAACTTGTTTACCTTCAATTTACCATTACTTGGGGTTGTTTAGCCTTTCTCTGCAAAGTTAAAGAGCTCTCAGGTATTTTTTCTATACCTATGTACCAACTACAAAGCCACCTCTCAGCAATGTATTCATTTGAAGTGAAATACAGCCTTGCTCAGATCTTTGGAAATCCCATGACCTTAAAATGCGAAATTAAATCATCTCTAATCATTTATCTGTGCAAAAGTAAAATCACTGTCATCTTTTACATGTTTCATATATTTTTTTCCTATATAGATATATTAAGAATTATTTTGGATTCTTGCAGCAGTATCATGAGTGATTATTCTCATTCACACTGAGAGTACTTTATAACAATACTGGGGTTTGCTCCAGATAAATTCACGTGCTTATGTGACATTGCAAAGCTGACACAGTTTTCTGCTTTTAGTTCCAGAGATAACAGTTTTGCAACTAGCTCAACTGTATTTTCATGAACTGCAATGCTCTAGAAATCCCTGGCTGTAGGATACTTTTATTTTACCCCTCACTCAGCCATGTCTGTGTTCTTGGTTCTCACAAACCATGTTTTCAGCGTTTTAAACAGATTTCATTGGACTGGGACAGTTAATAATTTGGTTCAGATTACACTGAAAGTGTGACTAGCTCTCTTCACTGTTTGCTAATTCACTAATCTCTATGCCACTTGAAACTGGTTGTGCAAATATTGTGGAGCTTCTAGAGAGTTAAAACTGATGGTAATCTCATCCCATCTAGTTTGAGTAATCCTGGACACACTTACAGCAGCAATGATGTTCCATGGGAATGCTATGGCAACATCAAAATGTTGGCTGTCTGGCAGGCTTACTGCATCCTGTGCATGATCCGTGAATAAACAGAGGAATTTAGTTCCTGGAGTGTCAGTCTGGCACATTTCACAAGCACTACATTCACTTACAAAAAAAAAAAAGTCAGCCAGTCATACAGAAAAAGTGCTATAGTGACTGAGTGATAAATCTCCTGCTGAGATATGAACCCTTGTATATGCTAAGAAGTTAAAAATAGATCATGCATGGCTTAATTCAGACAGAAAATATGCTCTCCCTCAATTTGTTTATTATTTTTGTTCCCAGATGCTTTTCTTTGTTCATGTGATTTTTTTATCTTTTTATTTTTTGGGCAGTGCATCTTTTTTCCTAGACTCTGGACATATGAGCATGCTTACTTCCACTTAGATGTGATCTTCCTCTGAACAAAAGGCTGGAGATAAGGTCACTTGGAGTGAAGTACCAAGTTTGAGCTAAAAAGCCCAAAAGGGATATTAGTCCAGGGTTCAGTGCATAGGAACATATTCCTATTGTTTCTAGTCTGCTGCAAATGAGAGCACAACGCTGTGTTTGCACTTGGGTCTCTCATGCAGTGATTTCCAGCTCCTCAAAATGAA
Organism: Parus major; assembly: GCF_001522545.3. Classification (NCBI taxonomy): domain Eukaryota; kingdom Metazoa; phylum Chordata; class Aves; order Passeriformes; family Paridae; genus Parus; species Parus major. The sequence goes on from NC_031768.1 coordinate 34,183,896, forward strand.
TACAAGCTTTATGCCCACCTATAAATCACTTTCCCTGTGTATCTTGAAAAAAGGAAATGCAAGGACATTTATAGGATTATGCATGTTTTTTAGATGGCACCTAAAATCAACAAGATGGGAGTAGGGCAGTCCTTACTCCATTAAAAATAAGACCTCAAGGTCCCTAGACACAGATCCCATACTTGGAAAGACTCACTGAGAAGAAATTAAAGAATCACAGAACAGTTTGGATAAGAATGGACCTTAAAGACCATTTGTTTCCAGCTCCCCTGCTGTGGGCAGGGACTCTTCCACTAGACAAAGCCCCATCCAATCTGATCTTTAATACTTCCAGGAATGGGACATCCACAGTTAATGTGGGCAACTTGTTCCAGTGCTTCAGCACCCTGATAGTGAAGTATTTCTTCTCGATGTCTAACCTAAATCTTCTTTCAATTTAGAACTGTTACCCCCTCATTCTGTCACTGCACTTCCCAAGCCCCTCTCCATCTTTCCTGTATGCCCCTATAAGTACCCTAAGGCTGCTGTAAGGTTTCCCCAGACACTTCCAGATGTTTTTATGAGACTTACCATCTTGACTGCAACTGTGCAGGGAAGTTTCACTGCAAATTATTCTCATGGTTTACCACCATTCCCATTAAAATATTTATATATTCAATCCAGTTTTTTCTTCTGGTTATTTGAGCTTGTATAAATCTGGGCTATCTTTGTACTGCCCAATGTTTGTTTTGTTTTTTAACTCCATGTTTTTTAACATCATTCTTAAAGACTCTCTTTGGTAGACATAGGTAGAGTTCCCTGAAATGTCCACAACTGAAGTGTGTTCAAAAATGACAGCATCTGAACCAACTGCTATCCCACTGACAGGGGAAACCCTAGTGTTTGCTGAAAATAGCTTCATGAAGTGTATCTGCTCCACACTCAGAGACAGTCAAATAGAATTAAAAATGAAAGAGCTTTTAGGAAATTTTAGGCAAGACATACACAACTAAAGGAAAATACCCTTTTGCTCCTGTGTAAGTGGAATGAGTAGGCAGGGCCTACTCTTAAAAATGGCAAAGATACAGTTTAGGGAACATCTCCATGAAGAGGAAAAAGTGGGCTGGCATTAATTGCTGTCTCTTCCAAATCATGAACTACAGTTCTGAAACTAATAAGAAATAGGATCAAAACCAACAAAAGGAGGTGATTCTTCCTTTCCTTCCATGAAACTGTACATGAATGACTCTCCTTGTCAAAGAAAATAAATGAAACTGCAGATGCAACATTACAGGGGTTCAGGGGAAAAGGGGAGAAGTAATCTCAGCCCACTGACAAAGACAATAGGTCAACTGCATCCTCTGCCAAAGCCAGTGTTGCCATTATGATGTTTGATCCCTCCTCACCTTTATAGGAGAGATGAACTTAAGCTGGAAACAAGCGAATTCAACATCCTGTTTGAAGAAGACCTTATTTATTACTTTTTCTTGTTGTTCTGACCTTCAGTTAATACCTCTGGATAAAAGCTGACATATAAAACTAACCTTAAGACAGAAACAACATCATGATCATGAAAGCCAAATTTCTGCATTAGAACAAGCTGATGAAAGTGTCTTAAAGATTAATGAAGCTTAAGAAAATAAAGCTGCAACTTTTAAAACTGATTTAAAAGACTAACTTATATGTACAAAGGTGGTTTAAGTTCAAAACCTCCCAGAACAACATGCTCAAGCATTATTTTTGTTGAACAAAACAATGAAAACTCATCTCTGCACATGTTTAAAGATTGTATTTTAATCACGGACTGAAACAGAATGATTTACAAAACTGATGGTTAGATTTAAAACCAACCACTACACCTTTCTGTGGGAATATTTCCCCCACACCCTAGCAGATTAGGGATCCAAGTGAAGAACAGAGCTGTTCACGTTTGCCTTTGCGACTGAACAGTGATTTCCAGGATGATGACTGATGCTGCAAGAATTTGCCTAGGATGCTTTTCAATGCATTTTATTTACCCAGCTGAAAGTGACTTCTTCTAGGGAAGCCTGCTGGCTTCATCAGAAATCCCAACCATCTTGCAGCTTTCTGTCCAGAGCCTTCTCTGCAGCTCCTCATCATATGCTACATCAGCCGACTTTGTCCTTTCCTCATTGTAAAGGTAGCAGCCACCAGCTCCTTCCAACTCAGGCGATACTGCTGCATAGATGGTTGTAGAGGCTCCCTCCTCTGGAGTCTGCAGAAACAAAAAAAAACCCAAATTAAGTGAGGCAGGTAGAGCAGAGGAATTATATTACCACCATAGGAACTTATCTGTGACAAACATCTTCCTTAATTTTGCTTAGCACTTCTGGCCCTTATGCAAACCCAAAGCAATAATTAGAAAGCCACTTATTCAATTGGGAGAGTCCATTTCTTCAACAGTTCTATCTTAAGATAGCTTAAAGCCAGAACAGATATATGGATAACTTCAGTCTATTTTTTCAAGACTTAGTCAGATGGAGCATGCAAAATAATTGCTTAGCTTTCACAGTTAAAGCTAATAAACCCAAAAGCAAACACAAATATTAAAATCCTAGTTTAATTATTCATTTTGCAAGGATGAAAGGGTCTGTGCTCTGTGTTAAAAAGATGAAGGCTCTGCAATGTGTTCATTGTAACCACAATGTCACATGAGCAAAGGATCATGGAAACCATGACAGCCAATTAAGGTTCTGCAATTCAGTCCAAGACAGCAGGTAAATGAGGGAGCTACATTTTAGACACAGCACAGTTATCAGGGTTCTTCTCTGTCATAAAGCAAAATGGTGAACAATCTATAATGTCTGATATACCACAAATACTAAATGAAAATTAATAAGTGAATAGCTTAGAGTGATAACTCCTTTCATCCTGAGAATATGCAAACTTTTTACATTCTGCATTCAGAAGGATCACAGAGCTACCACTGAAATTATTTCCATGGCATTTTTATTCTAATTAAAGGACCTATTTAAAACACAATAATTGTTATGCTTTGCCTTTATGAGTAATATAATTATGATCAATGCCTGCTAGATAAAAATGTATCATTTTGCTATCCTTGCAGTCATTATTCAAGGCATTAACAGTACTGATGCTGCTCAGAGATTTTTCTGCAGCACCTGACAGGATGTCTTTCCCTGAAGAACTCACTTGATGAATGAGACAGTAGCAAATAGGTTACCCAGTGCCTTATAAAAACTAACAAATCTAAGTAATTGGAAGCTTTTTGTTGTGTTTCTGTTTTTCTAGAAAATGATTTTACTATGATATTCTGCCTAAAATCACTTAAAAATGCTCATTTACTTTGGTTTAGTACTCCGCTACTACTACTACTACTTCACCCTTCTTGATCCTAAGGAAAATAGTGCTATTCATACCCAGTACATTATGCAAATAACATAAAAGAACTGAACAATTCTTTGCTCACAGAGTGGCTAATATAATGATCAACTATGAACAGCAATATAAAATACCTTGATATTGTAAAATAGCAGAACAACGATGAATATGAGCATTTGTATTTCATACAACTTATTCTAGATGACAGAGAAAAACAAAGTTTTTCTACATACTCTTGTTCTCTAATTAAAAAAGTAGTGACACAGATAAATCATTACTTCATGTGATGGTTCACTGGACTTCATGTTCCTGAGTTTAACAGCTCTCCAGCACAAACAGGCATAAATGTCAGTATCATAACCCCCAAATCTTCATGACAACAGCTCAGCACTAAAATGCTTTGGAAAAATTGTCTGTGGGTGGAATTTATGTGATTATGTTCTTATGAGCAGGGCTCTCTACAGCCTCGGAGACTGGCCTGTATAGATATTGTTACAGTATCAGAAATAACATGCTGACTCTGCTGATTCAATAAGATTGTCCCAGGATATGCAGAATTTCTCCATATTTTTACTATTAATGATATGCCAGTTAAGTTCCCCACCAGTGGAAATCTATACCAAGAGGGTGGTCAGACACTGGAGCTGTCTTCCTAGAGAGGTGATTGGTGTCCCAAGCCTGCCAGTGACATCTGAACAGGAATTTGAACAATGCCTTTAAGAATGTGTTTTATCATTTGGTCAGTCATGAATTGGTCACTGCTGTTGTAGGTCTCTTTCAACTGAAACAGTCCTATTCTATTCTATTCTATTCTATTCTATTCTATTCTATTCTATTCTATTCTATTCTATTCTATTCTATTCTATTCTATTCTATTCTATTCTATTCTANTTCTATTCTATTCTATTCTATTCTATTCTATTCTATTCTATTCTATTCTATTCTATTCTATTCTATTCTATTCTATTCTATTCTATTCCATTCCATTCCATTCCATTCCATTCCATTCCATTCCATTCCATTCCATTCCATTCTATATCAGATATTTTAAATAAAGGTTATGCACCAGTTGAAGGTGCTTACACACCCACACTGTGACTTACAAGCACAGTAACACTGACCATCCATTGAAGTCAGCTTGAGTAACTTTTCATATGATTTACTATGCTCCTCCCATCCACCATATATAATATGGTGAGTTGAAACTTCTTTGCAAAATTCCTATTTAGCTTCTACCACCTGTTTCTAGAAGCAATTATCTAAACATACAAGGAAAAAAACAACTCTTCACTATATTTAGGAATTAGCCATCACTTGAATTATTCAAGGCTAAGTTAGATGAAGCTCTGAGCAGCCTGATCTAGTGGAAAACGTCACTTCTCATGGCAGAGAGGTTGGAACTATATAGTCTTTAAAGTGTCTTTCAACCCAAGCCATTCTATGATTCTAGGTATTATGGAAATATGATAAGGAAAAAAAGTTTTTCAGTGCAACAGAGAGTGAGTTGCTTGTGTATGACTAATGAATTGCCTTATTCCATCTTCTGAGTGCTAATTAATGATGAAAGTTTTAATTTTCCCTTTCTTTATAATCTATTCATTGTTTTGGCATGTTTTCTGTTTTAATGAAAGTAAACATGAAACCCTGCACCAGCAGTGCCCTGACCATCCTGCTGGGAGGCTGGCGTATTTGTTTTGAGAGGCTGGAAGTAAAGCATAGGTTGCAATGCTTTTCTGGATCTTGTCCATGCCTACCATGACAGCAGCTGCACATTCCCACACACATGGTTGAGACTCTTTCTGGGAAAGCATTGGGTCCACTACACACCCAAAGATCAACTGCAACAAATAAAGACACACAGACACACGCAGACATCCTGTCTGTCCACCTGTGCCTGAGGACCTCTTGGGAAGGGCAAAGCTGGCAACAAGCTGCAACCACTGGAGCAATTAATGTGTATCTGGACAAGGAGCAGGATGAATTGCTCCAGCAGAGGCAGACTCACTCCTGGTTGCCAACTTTTCATTGAAGAGCTTTTCTTTTACCCCATGATAGGCCATCAAAATATGAGTAGGAACCACAAAGCCCTTGGAAAAGAAAACAACCATAAACAGGAGACTACTGTCAAAGCAACACATCTAACCCACCCTTTGATGCCAGTGGCCTTCTAGGAAGGGGAGCACCCAATAAAGAACTGGAGAAATCCCCAGCCAGTGGACAAATATCTTGACCTATAAAACCCCAGGATGTTTGGCATGATGCTCTATACAAACATATGATGAAAAAAACCCAACTACACTACATTAAGGAATTAGCCATCACTTGAAGTGTTCAAGGCCAGGTTGGATGAAGTTCTGAGCAACTTGGTCTAATGGAAGATGTCTCTTTCCATGGCATGAGGGCTGGAACTAGATGTACTTGAAAGTCTCTTCCATAAAGTACTGTACCAAGAGTTCCAGGTAGACAGGAAGTAATAACTAGTATAATCCAAATGGCAGGGGAGGATTCTCTACACATTGCCAGTGTAAAAAAGCCTTAAAAAACAGTAAAAGAATAATATTCATAGGTTCAGAATCAGTAACATTTTGTTCATTAATTGACTGGACTTGTCCTAAGAGAAAGGGATGCCTATAAATTGCACAAAGATTCTTCAGTCTTCAGTTCCTAACATATTGGTGCTAAATTTCTTTTTTAATTGGATCTTTGTTTACAAACTGTTATATTAGCATTCAAGGAATTGTAATTAATGTCTTTGTAGTATACAAGTAAAAATGATTGCTGCTTAACTTTTTCCTAATGAAATTCTGAACCTGTATTTCCCTTTGCATTTTATAGTATTGATCACAACTTTTACTTTCTTTTTCAATTAACTATATGTTTGTCTTCAACAGTAAGTAAAGGTCTGATTCAAAGTACACATCTTTACTCGTTAGATGTGTAAGCTGTGGAAGGAGAGAAAACATAGCATGCAACCAGCTTATTTAAGCAAAATGTAGCCTACATAAAAATGACATTATTTTGACACTATATATTCCTAAAGAAAAGACCTTTTACTTTTTACAGAAGCTCTGATTTTTATCTTTTTTTTTCTTAAATATTCATCAATTATAACTCATTGACAAAGAATAATTTTCTCTCACTATGAAATGGAATATTCTGTTCTAGGAAAACTGGGACAAGTGCTAAGAGGGTTTGTATTTTAATTTTGCTTTTTTAGGACTTGCTAGTTCATGCATTTTGATTAATGCAATTTTCAGGGGCATATAATTTTGTCCGTACTAGGTGAGGTGCTAACTCTTGCAAAATATGTTAGCTAGCAATAGTCAGTTCCTACAGCCATGTTGCCATGAAATGTTACATCCTTTCCATTTGTCTAAAACAGAAGCAACATCTTAACTCTAGAAATCTTATGTGTTATCAGTTACACATGATGGCTTTGTGGTACTTTCCATGATAATCCATGTACTCATCCACTTCCACCTTCACCTGAACTCACAGCTCAGAGTCCAGGGTAGACAGTGCATTATGTTCCTCAGAAACCACAGAAAACTGGACAGAAAAATTAATAAGCTCCTACAATTCCTCCTCTGTAATCCCTTCATTTTCTCAGTACCACTTGCAGCAATTACCAGCAAAGAGTGACAACTGTTTTGTGTCTTAACTGTGACAAATAGACAAATGCATATATGTCTATTTGTATTGGCTAACAGAGTTGGCTATATGATTGAAAGGGCAGTAGTGATACAAGCCGTGGTATCAGGGGACTTATGACTTTGGAATAGCTTCCCCTCATCCCACTCAATCAGAAAATTATACTTGATTTGTGTTTCATTAATTCAGGGTTCTGCCATCTTAAGAGATTATAGGAGAGAAAGCTGGGCACGGAGGACAGACAGCAGCTGGCAGAATCACTCACACGTTTTGAGAGACATGCGCAAGGGGTCAGAGAGATCTGCACACAGGACTGCCTGGTAAGCTGGAAGATCACTTAATGATGAGAAAAAACATGTTAAAACATAATTTGTGCTGCAGAATACATCAAGTATTGATGGAATAATCCTCATCATCAACATTAGGTAGACTGCTGTAGGAACTCTCATCAAAAGCGAGCTTATAACACAGGTCTTAGCTCATGTACCATTCATTAAATCATGCACTTTTCAGTTCATGTGGAAAATCTAGGCATGAGCTGATGAGTTAAAGGAGCTTACAGATGTTTTTTGGTTTGGTTTCCTTTTTGCCAGGGTGTTGATGGTGTTTGCTCTGTGGCTTCGCTTTTTTAAATGAATGAGTCCCATTAGGCTATTACTGGAGGGGGTAATAAATTCCCTGGTTCCAGCTAAGAAAATGCAGAATGCACTGAACAGGCCATCTTCTGGGCATCAGTACTCAAGCACTTTTGCTTGTGTTCCTTTGCCTTTCTCGACGGTAATTATTCTGATAATATTTTTTAAATGCTGCTATATTATTGACTTGCTTCTGTACTGAAAAATTCTGTACATGCAGAGTTTTCTTCTTTTTCTGTCTTCCTTCAGGAAAGACAATGATCATCTGTGATACCTGAACAGTACTATGCATATACACTGTATGGATCAGCAACAACAAAGAGAACATGAAATTAACGTTAGCTGGTACAGCAAAGTCTTCTACTTGGTGGCAGCTAGTGGAGGGCTGACACCCAAGTCACCCTCAATGCACTGCTTGACTCTCAAGAACAAAGGAAAACACAAAACATGGAATAGTTTAAAAAATTTCAGAAACAGAGTAGCTGGGATTGTGTTCCCATGAATATTACAGCAAACAAGCTTGTGAGAAGCAAATTACTTTGTTCTAGAGTGCACTGATTACTATAATCTGTGAACCACTGAATCATCTCAAAGCCAGGTGTCTTGGGAAGACACCAGGTTACTTTCTGCTGCAAGAGTCCAAGGTGAAATAACAACAGCTGCTGTAGAGCCACAGCCTCCAGGTGAAGACAGGGGCTATGTGTGCTCAGTGTGCATTGTGTAACTTGCACTGTCTAGACCTCCTAACAAGATTGCTGCTTTGAAAATTCCAGACAAAAAGTAATCCATTGAAATACTGAGTGTGAAGAAAAGGCTAGAAAGAAAACCACGACACAGTGTGTGGACATGTTCAGCCACCTTTGATAAATAAGGCTGCAGCAGCTGACTTTATATCCTGGTGAGACCAGGGGCCAGGACCAACTGCTGGGTCCCTAGGAAGCCAAAGCTGCCAGAGAACTGTGTCAGCACAGCTTTTCAGTAATCTCTGACTTCACTCAAAAGCCCTGGTTTCCATCTGCATTCTCTCTTTGCTTCTATTCTTTCATATGTAGCTTGCAATTATGCTATTTCTATGCAATTTCTGCCTTGATAATAGACTAGAAAGATATATTTTATTGAATATAGTTCTCCCTAGATATCCAGTCAGCACCACCAAATTAATTTCTCTTCAATCTCCAACTTGTGGGAATGAGAATTCTTTAATAAATCCACTCCATAATAAATTTCTTCAGATTTTGTCTTTGAAAGAAATAGCAGAAATGGCTCAGTTAAATTGTGAAGCCTTTCTCCTGACAACATTGTGGCCACAGAGAAATAATTTCTTAATCAAATATATAAATATATAATAAAAGAGAAAACTTTGATGAATTAGGAGCACAAAGCAATTTTTACACTAAAAATGCATCAAAATTTGGAAGGAAATGAGTTTTTATAATCTGAATAATTCATGACTATTTGGGGAAAAAGAAGTTTTCCCTGAGCACAAGATACTGAAAGAACAAAAGCAGACACAGCTGGCAAATAGACACAGAGAGTATCAAATCCCAAATCTCCTTTTCTTTTGAAAGCAGATTTTCTGGAAAGACCTGAAAAAAAATTCAGGTACACAGAAAGACTGGGAAGTCTCATCTCATCTTCACATCAGCTCCTGCATAGGTGGCTGGGATGCCCATAGATAAGGCAGACTATGGAAGAAAGGAACTGTCCTCAAAAGACTGTCAGGGTCAGCCTGTTGCTCAGGGAACCCAAGACACAGGCACATGCCCAGGTCCAAAAGCCTCATTTCCCATGAATCTTTCAACAGAGTTGGCTGTAGAAGGTTTTAATTGGTTTTGTGTCAGAGATACACCTCCTGAGAAATCTGTTTTGCTGAAAAATGGTCAAGTAGCTCTACTCTGAAGCATGGGGTGAGTCTTGTTGCAGATTCAAAACATGAGCAAAGCTTTACTGAAGAAGGCAGCTGCCATGACTCTGAACCCTCTTATTCTAAAGCAGCTACTTCAGTATAAGCAGGTGTGTTGCTTCTGGCTGGGGCAGAGTTAACTTTCTGCAGAGAGGCTGTTTTGGATTTGTTCTGAACACAGAGTTGATAGGATAGAGATATTTCTGTTATTGCTGAGCAGGGATTACAAAGCCCCAAGGCCTTTTCTGCTTTTTACTGCCATGCTGGCAAGCAACTTGGGGTTTGTGGGAGGTTGGGTAGATGTCACAGATGTGACAGGTGATCCCAAGTGACCAAAGAGGTATTCCAAACAATATGACATCATGTTCAGGATAGAAAGTGGGAGGGTAAAAAGACGGGGGGATATTTGGAGTGATAGCTGTCATCAACACATGTGATGGGCCTCAACTCTCCTGGAGATAGCTGTCTGCCAATGGAAAACAGAGAATCAATTCCTTGTTTTCCTTTGCCTGTGTCCATTAAATTGTCTTTATCTCAACCCACTAGTTTTATACCTCTTACCCTTCTATTCTCTCCCCAGTCCCACTGGTTAGGAGTGAGCTGCTGCATGGGGCTTGGCTGCTGGCTGGTGTTAAACCACAACAGGACATCATGGGTCATGTCAAATAACACAAGATATTTGTGTTCTCAGGCAGCTGAATGAAGCTCCTTTTGGCTGGCCAGCTTTCTGGGCTACACTGAAGAAAACAATGTTGATTTCAAGGAGCAGCTCCAACAGTGAACTCACTTGTAGGTAATATAAATAATAACATATATGGAAATTATAAATAATAATACATATAAAAATAATAAAATTATATTTTTGTCTTAATTTCAAACTTAATGTCTCTCAAGTTAGAATTGCAATATAATATTGGTGATGTGAGCAGGACTGTTTGTGGATCCATATTTTGCATTTTCTAAGATATTGAATATATCACTAAAAGAACAATATTCACTTTTAAGCAATTTTGAAATAGGAACAAGAACCCAACTTTACATCACTGAATTTGAGCAGGGACTTGAAACTTTGGGTCAAAGTCATTAATCATGACTAAGTCCTTTATTCATTTTGTCAAGTGCATTGAGGAATATTACTTTGCCTGGAGGCTGATCCCTAAGCTTGCTCTGCAGCAGACAGCGATATCTTCAAAGTCAGAACTGAGATATCACTGCAGCCACTGAAATCACATTACACTTGTTACCTCCCTCAGCTCGGTAACTGTATGCAAAATTTGACAGATAGGAGCCTGCTGCCCCAGACATTGCATAAACATACGACCAGAGACACTCACTTGCTGGAACATCCAGTCTCTAGGAAATAAGACAGGCAATAATAGACAGAGAGAACTGAGAAAGTACATGCACTTTACAAAATACTGAAGCCTCTTCTGGGAGCATAACACTCTGTCTGGTTAATGAGTTCTCTGGAAACCAGGTGATGTCCTGCAGCCACCTATTGCTGAGGATGCCTGAGTTAAATCACTGAGAATTGTCCTGGATATCCTCACTTAATCTGGAATATTCTGCAACATTTCTATTCAGAGGCCCGCTAGAGATTTATTGAAGCAAATGTGCAAGTTAGAAGAGATGAGGAAAGAATGAGTCTCCAAAATCCTAATCCTGATGCCTTGTGCAGTAGGCTGTAACTCCTGTGTTTCTAAAGGAAAACACACCATTTATTTTTTTATTCCAGCTTGAATTTTCATTGCATTATCTTACACAACTACATAGGTCAGCCTTAGTTTCTTGAATTCTTTCAAAGAAAATAGATTTTGGCAATCAAAATCTATTTGGAAATAAAAACAGAAAAGCACAGACAAGTATTTGAAGTGGTAGCTGCATTTTTACTAGCCCCAGAGAATAGGAGACACAGCAAGGCTCAAAGTGCTGAAGATGATGCTCCTGAATCCATATACCTCTGAACAATTTATTACCTGCCTGCTCATGAAAATTAAAATATCTTTGCTGGCTTCTAGTGGAAACATATATAAAACATATATATAGGGGACTATATTGTAGCCCCCTACCATCATCTCTACTTTTTTACTTACTGTTTAATATTTGACAACTTATGTATCTTGTTTTCCTTTGTTAGAAAATAGAAATTGACACATCTCCCACTTCACAACTTTCTTATAATGACTGTTATTTATTTTTAAATTATTATAAGAACTCAGCATGGGCATAGAACTCCTAAATATTTAATAGAAAACCACAATATAGAAAGCCTTTATGAACTATGATGAGATCAAAAAGCAAAAAGCCAGACAAAATGAAATAACCCAAAATTACATAAGCCAGCAGCTATTTCACACCCTCTTCTGTTTTAAATTGCTACAACCCCCATCTTGCACCCCAAACAGCAGCAGGACTATTTCCAGCTGTGGGCTCAGCCAGGTGGAGGAGGGCTGGGAGAAGGTGGTTGCCAGCCTTGGTTTCCCAGTGGAAGCACTTCCTGAAAACAGACAGTGGAGGTGTGAAAGTGCAAATCCTTTCCTGGATCACCAGGTAAGGTCAGCAGAGAATACTTCTCCCCTGGGACTCAGGTAGGCCATATGCCTGCACTGCCAAAGATGAGGACCAGAACTAGTGAGGTGCAAAATCTAACTCAAAATTACTACAGGGTGCTACATTAATAGCATGCAAGATGAAAATATGTCTGGGAAGATGGGAGAGATGAAAGCAAAAGTACACTTTCCCCCAAATTTCTTAGGTCTACATTGCAGTGGCATGCTAGCTGGGCTGTAATATGTCCTGCTGATGGGTCTGCTCCACACAAATCTCCTGCATGGATGAAGACCTTTACCTTGCAGTGCTTATCCTCAGCCTGAGACTCAGCCTTTGTCTCCTTGTCCCTGAGCTGCCAGGAAGAAAGCAGATCACCAAATACCATTGTTGCAGTTCAATCCCAGCTGGCAATTAAGCCACTTACTGCCCTCCTATCCCCAGTGGGATTGGGAAGAGAGTCAAAAGAAGATAAAATCCATGATTGCTCACTACCAACTGACTGAGGCCCCCTGAGCAGCAATCAGTGGCTCCTGGCCAACTCTCCCCAGTTTATACACTGAACATGATGTTCTGTGGTATGGAATATCTCTTAGGTCAGTTTGGGTCAGCTGTCCTGGCCATGCCACCTCATGGCTTCTTGTGCATCTTCTCACTGGCAGAGCACAGCAAACTGTAAAGTCCTTGGCTCAGTGTAAGCACCACTTGGTGACAGCTACAACATCAGTGTGTTATCAGCATTATTCTCATACTGAATCCAAAACTGTACCAGCTGCTAAGAAGAAAAGTAATTCTATCTCAGCCCAAACCAGAAGAGAACTGTCCAAACAGAACCAGAACTGTCCGTGTCCCAGATGCTTTGAGTTTCTGGTTTTTATAGAGTTATTGTGCTTAAATAATAGTTTCACAGTGTTCCCCAGATTGAGAGGAGAAAGTCCAATCTGGAAGACAGATAAAAGTGGTGGGGAAGGAAAGAATCTTATTCTGGAAATTTGTTTCACATAATTCCAGTAACATACCCTAGTAACATACCATAAAGATGGGAAACGAGAAGACCAGACTTATTTTCTACAGTTATTTTAGTGGAAGATGTAAGTGAGAGTAGCTCAGATTTTCTAATCATATCTTTTTAACAGATAGTTAAAAAGTTTTAATTAGTTAGTTCAAATAAGTAATTACAGATTTTACATCCTTGATTTTGCCCAATAAGCTCATGGTTTTTCTGTTTAAGAAATAAAACCCTTGAAAAATTACAGTTCTCTTCATTTTAATTAAACTCTATTTTATCAGGAAGCAGCTTGTAAAAATAAATAAATAAATAAAAAGTAATCTTGTGAACAGAACTACCATTTCCCATTTTCTATCACAATACTATCAGATTGCTAAAGTCATAAAATAACAGATAGATTCTGAAACCATACCATTATGGAGCTGTCTATATAGCTTACCCTTTTTTTCCCAAGAGAAGTTCTGAATTTAAAGGCAAAGGCTACATTCAGTTGTAAATTGGCATATCTGAATGCTTATTAACCAACCAGAATCAACTTGTTTTTAACAAAATAACCAAAAATGCAAATGTAAAGGATGACTGAATCTGATTATTCAAATCAAGTTTTTTGTTGTGTAGACTGAAACTGAGTTTAAGCTCCGTAACTTAAATCCTTTTGTTTAAATCAATCAACCCCAGGGATCTTCACTATCTGCAAAGGAATCTATTGATGGCTTAAATTCAGAAGAGACCCAAGGAACATGTATAACTTTAGACAGGCAAGGAGCGCCATTGATTTCAATGAGATTAGTCTCTCAAGCTATATCAGCGAAGATTTGAGACATCGTATCTTTAACTGCAGAGCTCATTAGACAGAGAGAAAACATGCAGACCCTCAGCCACATAAATGATTCCCAAGGTCTGAAACAGAAGTAAAAACTTTCATCTTGAAGACAATTATTCAGGAGTTTAAGCTCATCACATTTAATCAACCAAATGGTCTGAAAGAAGGGCAGCCTGGTACTCATAATGCAGAGGAGGGTATAAGCCTGTGGGGAGGTGATATTGTTATCAGTATTATCAATATTATTATTATTATTCATTTTCAGGGGCTCTAAAGGAAAAATAAACATCAGTTCCAGTGGAACAGCTAAAGGAAAGCATGAAAATGCATGTACATAAAATTGCTAACTACTGTTAAGTCGAAAGACACAGATCTACTATCCACTGAAATTTTCAAATTTAATATCTAGGCTTGGAAACCTTAATTAAGGTAGCAGATGGACTAAAAAAAAAAAAAAGTGTATCCATTGCAAAAGCCAGGATTGAACTTGGTGACAGATGTGGTCCTTGCCATGTTCTTTTTTCCTTTTCTGGATGACAGAAGTCACAGCAGAGGTGTCACATTGCTGTACAGGTGACACAGTATACCCCGTTCCTGTGACTACACTGACTGTCCCGGCTTTTGTTGGAGGAAGAATTGGTTCAAATTCCAAAAATGAGATCCATAGAGAATGATCAAATCTCATTAACTGAAACAGGACAATGGAAAACTGGAAAGAAGAAAACCATTTACACCAAACCCTTTTACACCAAACATCTTTCCCTAGAAAACTATCAAAAAACCCCCAAACAACCACCCAGCAAAAATAAATGAGTTGTAAGGCATGAATGTTAAAAAGCCCAGCAATCTTCCTGAAAGTTTTCTTATTCCTTTTATTTCATCTTCAGGTATCTCCTGTCTCTGCAGAATTTCTGACTGGGGTTTTGATACTGGGTTAATTCAGGGCTTGGGTAGCCATGGCCCAGAGGCTTGCTCTTGCAGAACGATTGATAGACAAAATAAAACAGCAAGAATTAACCTTTTCTTTTCATTAAGCTCCCCAGGAGAGTTCCTGTTGCACTGGAATTCATAGGGCATTTTGACATAAAGGTTAGAGCACTTGTTTAGAATGGGAAACAAATACCGTGAGGTTTTATGGCTTGATTAGTACATTTTAGTGATTCATCTGGTGCTGAAATAATTCACTTTATTTAGGAAGCACATTATTGAACTATGCTCTTTGGTAGTGTCATTTTGCTACACACATCCTTTGGGCCTGATAGTTCAATCAACAAGCCCCCGCTACCCCCACTCACTTGAGGTGATACACTGCAAGCAGCAAAGCTCCAGATGATTAAATTTCTGATTCCCAGGAAAAAAATCCAGCTGAATTAATGCAGAACTGTGCTAAGGTTTAAGCAACTGCTTTTAACTCGTAAAAGTACAGGCTGAGGTCTGAGCAGAGCTCGAACACCAGTGCTATCCCAGCCCTCCCCTCTGCCTCTCCTGCCCGCACAGCCGCTTGCTTAAAATTCTGCTCTTCACCTGCAAGTCTGCGCAGCTCTGCAGCCGCCTATTGTTATTTAACGTGTACTTCACAGCGGAATTGAATTGTTCCAATCAAGATTAGTTTCTGTTTCTCTGTGTGGTATGCAAAGCATGTCTGCAGACAAAACTTTCATCCATTTCTCCACCTGCCTTTTCATTGTGCCCTACAACAATCTCACTGACAGTCACAGTGCTTTTTTATTCCCTTTTCTTCACGAATTCCTAAATGCCTCTTGCCAGGCCCTCACTGCAAGCTCACTGAGCGTGGCTGCCACATCCGTGTGCCACTTGCCCCACTGGCTCAGATCCCTTTCTGCAGCCCATATGTTATCTGGAGGAAGAAGGGGCTCAGGGTAGGGGGGCTTCCCAGTGCAGCACCAACAATCAACCTCCTCGGATTCACCCATCCATGTCACTGAGCCCCTTCAGAAACCAAAAAGGGGTAAAAAGCAGACTTCAAAGCAAAAGCTCTTGGGGTAGATGGTATTTACAATCTGTGATGCAAACAAAGGAGCAAGCCCAAGTCTTATCGCAGTAGAAAAAGAAGAGGAAAATACCATATGAAAACTTGTGAATACATTGACCCAGCCAAATTGACAATTCAGGGGAAATGATGGGTCCAGAAGCAGTGCCAAACCCCTATAGCAGGTCAGGCAACAAGGCTCCTCTTGAAGCAAGAGTGGTGTTACACTGGTTACACAGGATGTTACACTGCTGCACATGTGGGGCTGCAGAAAAGGATTGCAGGCGAGGCCGGTCCCCAGCCACCATCATCAGCCACAATCCCTGCTGCTGCTTGGCCCTTGCCAGGGCACAGGACAATCCTGCAGCTGGGGGACAAGCTGCAAAACCCCCTTTACTCTGCAGATCTGCTGAGCTGATGTGGCTATAAGGATGCCACAGTCAAAAAGGAAGGGTTTCCAAGCAGCACAATCTTTGTATAAAAATAACATAAACTGGGTTTTATCAATTGCATAAACTCCTTGTTGTCCAAAACAAAACTGACCTTTGCTTTTAAATCTGTTCAATAAAAGATGATCCCAACTGATTGTGAACTTTGCAATGTCTGTAACGTGGTTCAGGGAAAAATACATTTAATTTTCCTAATAGCTGCTGACAGTCTGTGAAACAAATAGTTTTAATTATTTTCTCCTTGGTGAATTTCAGCTCTCATCATTTAATCAAAAAGTAGCACATTACCAACAATTGAGATTAAACGGAGAGACATACAGTAGGGGAAACAGGAAATTACATTAGCACTAAACAGTGACAAATATGTCCTTCTTATTGCACCCTTGTCCTGATACAGCAGAACATTTACAATGTCCTGATTAAAAAACCCTTTAAAACCCAAATGAGCCCTTTAGACTTTTCCCATTTATCCTGAGACTTATGGCTAATGAAAATGTTGATGTGGTCTCTGCAATTAAAAAAACCCATAATCTTAAGGACTCTTTTCACTTGTTGATGAACAATGTACAGACCTTACACATTGGTGTAAAATAAGTGTTAGTCATTTTTTTACTGGCACTACTGATGCATGAAAATAACTACACAGCTAATCAATAGGTAATGACTGTATTTCAGGAGTAATGCTCTGTTCAGAGGAAAAAAATGACTGCAATTCACAAACAATTATTGACATCATGAAGCACATGAATCAATGCCCACTAGAGATCTGCACGTTATTTAAAATTTCTTCACCAATATTTGTCTTTGTTCCTTAGTCCCAGTGTAATGTTTCCTGCCTGTTACACTGTGAATTTATTAAAGTTTAGTGAGAATATAGTGATGACAACTAGAATAAAACGTAAAAGCTAGATTTCTGATGGATAAATCCAACTACTAGCAGCAGCATGACTATTACCAGAACACTGTAGCCATGGGATTCCATGCAAAGCTCTTTCTTGCAAAAGACATTTTTTGTCACAGGATGATCAAGACCTCACCTCTTAAAGGTCCAGTATAATTCTGCTGGAATTCAATTTTTTTAAGTCTTCCTCATTGTGTTTTCTGCCTCCAATGGTTTACTGCTGAGAGCAAGTGGAAGGACATGAGGTGGCCAGAGTTGGAGGTGGTGTGCCTTACAGCCTACTGAAGTGTACCAAGGAGACAGATTTATCACTGGCTCCTACAGGGAACCAATGAATTCCCACTGGCCTAATTCTCTAAATATAGCCATTTGCCTTGTTTTTATTGTTACCTCTGTGTAGAGCAATGGAAAATCATGAAACAGTCCTAGGTACAAATCTGAATTCTTATTTGTTCACGCAGGGGAGAGAACAACACAGCTGTTCTTCACATGCATAAACAAATATCTGAGATGCACAGGCCAGTGAAGAAGATGATTACCACTGGCTCTCACATTTTTTCTTTTTGATTCACATGTGGCTTGAGACATGGCTGGTTTACAGCCTGATATGATACTCCTTGAGGTTTTAACTGCAAATCAGTTCTGCCTAGCCCAGAACAAACATCTGGTCCTTGCTTAGAAAATGAATTGAAACAACATCATGCCTGCCATCAGAGCACAGCTACTCGAACATCTGACAACAGTTACCAGCAGCACCTGATGGGAGGGACAGATTTTCAAAAGAATACATGCCCAGCTGTGACTAGAAACATATTTGGGTGTCTTGCTACAGCTCTGCATAAGAAAACAGCAATCATTTTTAATTACTAATGTAATAAAATGAGAAAAATAAGTTTGGCTCTTGAAAAATCAGGGACATTCCTCTCCTAGTCTAAATTAATATTATGAAGAATTTACAAATATTGTCAGACGACCACAGCAGAACAAAAACATGACAAACAACAGACATAAGCACTAGGAGAAATTCAGAGAGAAAATAGCACTAAGGTACACATCTTTACACAACATGTTTCTCTAAGGGAAAATAGATACCTGAGCCAAATATGCTCTTTAACTCCTTCTCTGAAAATATAAACTCATTTCCAAAGAGCTCATTCTGGGTAATTTTTTTTCATTTTATTTAGGCAAGCACAAGAAATCATAAAGATTGAAAATTGTCTCAGCATACACCTTATTTGCAAGTAGTAGAGAGCTGCTCAATCTCGTAAAGCTTACTTTTGTGTTGAAAAGGAAATAAAATCTAGACAGTACTCTGGCTGGAGCTAACTGCTGCTACATTAAATAAGTACAAATAAAACTATTTCAAAACTATAAATTATGAGGTAGGCTCAACGAAATAGAGATGAGAGCATAGCCCAGAATATATTCACATAATTTAAAAATAAACATTAAAAATGTATTTATGGGGTGATGAGCAGGAAAGGAGCTGCTCTTCCAAAGCTCTGAGCACACAGCCCTGCTGGCTCCTGGTTTTCCAGTTTAATTTAGAGAAAAGGTTACAATCATCGATCTCATTCCACGAGTTGTCAGAAAAGCCAGCCCTATGTATTTCATCATTAAGAAGCCCCACTGAAGAGGTGTTTTAAGCATTTGCAATTGAGGTTAACTGACCACTTGCTAGCTGCTCTGTAGCTCTGCCCTTTCTTCTAATTCAAAAATATATTAACTGGAGGACAATTGCAGATGTTCTCATTCATAACCTACAGTGACAATAACAAACAGCAGACCAAATTAAAAGGATCTTGCAGTCTCCCAAAATATTCAGTGCTTTGCAATTTGTTATTTATCTATCCTTCCTAAAAATTCTTAGGTACTGCACATGAGTAAAGCTGAGTGGATGAATATTATTGAAAACTACATAGTAAAATCTGTTTAACTTGTAAGCCCACAGAAACTTACATTTTTAGTTAGTATATGATTAAAAATGAAATTACATTTTATTAATATATTTTTGTTTATTAAGAAGTTCTACATTTAAAAGTAAGTAATATTTTTTAACATGAAAATTATCTAATCTCCACAAATTTAAGCAAAGGGACTCCAAAACATAAGAGGTACTCCAGTCTCCTGAATTTTAGGTATATCTATTTTTCTCTCATATAGGCACTAAGTAACCATCTTAATCATTGCAAAATTCTGTAAATAAATACTGTCATCCAAAGTTTTACAGAAATACAAGTTGATTGTAAAAACATGTAAAAACAAGAAATAAAATTATATTCAAAAATACCTTCTATCTACCACACATAAAAATAAAGAATTTTTTTCATGCAAGGAAGATGCTTACATGAAGAAATACCAAGTATAGTACAAATGACCCAGCAACGTGGTGTTTACATCAGAAACTATGGAGTGTTTAATAATTCCTTGAAGTGGAAAAAACACATGCATCTCAGTGACATGATTCATTGACAGATATTTCCATCGTAAATATAAGGGAAACCCTACAGGCTGCTGACAGCAATGAAAGGTGAATGAGAGATTACTGAAATACAGCTAAATTGCGGGTATCTTGAGACCTATGTTTCAGTTCACCACACCATTTATTTCTTGACAGTTCAAATTTTCTATACAATCCAAAGGATTTATTTTGAAATCTAGACAGTCATTCATATCAGGGGACAGACTTTTACCCAGTCTTTTGGAGCATTGACACATTTTAGCTCTCATAACAGGTCCATGACCTGTAGTCTGCAGTAGTCTATTGCTCTGATTTGAAAGACCCACCAAGTAAGATCAAGCACTCAGTTTTGACTTCCCCATAACATCACATCATTGTTCAAATTAAAAAGGCCAGAAGACCAGAAAACAAACAAACAAACAAACAAAAAAGTTGGTTTTGTTTGTTTGTTCGTTTTAATTTTAAAACATAGTATAATTTCTCCATAAGAAAAATATGGCAAGTAGCAGTGAAAACACACTAATTCAGGTCAAGGAGAGCTGACATCACAAAAGAGGATTGCAATAACTTTCCTTCCCTTAGAAAAAATCCTGACCAAACTCTTTTGTGGACATTTTAGAAATGGAAATCTTTGTCTTTCTAATTCTGGCTAGTCTAGTCTGGACACTCAGTTGGATTCAATATCTCAGGTGACTTCCAGTATGATTATAAGGCTCCCTAACACTAGTCATCTTGAAGGAGCTTTAGATGCAAACCAGGCATGGGGGAAGACCTCAAACAATGGCCTTGAGCTGTCTTTGGAAACGAGAAGCCGTGGTCTCTCATTCAAGGGTCACACCGTGGCCCATGGTTGCCCAGCCTCTCTGCTGAGGGGTCTCTTGAGCATTGACCAAACTGTGAAAAGCACTGCTGTAATGCAGGTTAGATATCAACTACATGGCTATGTCAGTTATCTGTACAGCTCCATTTGCAATTTATCATGGCTATGTTGTTTTTAAGAGCATGCACAGATATTTTGACCAGGACAATAAAAGATTTCATTTCCACTGAAGGCTCTTCAGGCTGATCCATATATCTGTCATCTTCCCTTTTTCTGCTGTAACCAAAAGCAAGGACTAGACTGTTGGACAATTCAACACAACTCATCAGCAAACTGGAAGAACTACTGTCAAGAAAGGCAAGGATGGAGGTGAGTGCAAGAAATAGCACATCTTCACAAAAGGTTTTCCTAAAGGAGAATTTTCTAGATGCTCAACAAGTTCAAAATCAAATGGACGTTTCTTGGAAAATCTTCACTTTTGTACTCTTATACTCTTTTATATACTCTTACACTGGATTCTTTTTTTTTCTTTTCAGCACGAAAACAAAGCAGGCAAACCTGGGGCAAAAAATAAAGGATTCTAAATAGAAAAAGAATTCAGAAGCAACAATCCATCTTGGGACATCTCTGAACTAATTTTGCAGATAACCTATCAGCTGATCTTCTTCTCCAAAACCTATTTAAACTCCATCACAAATACAAGACTCTTTTTATAACTGCCACACTGTGGGAGTCATTCCCAGAGTATGATTCCAAAGATTAGAAACAAGTTTCTTCTTTTTCCTTATTTCTTTCTCATTTTCTCAAAGTAAATACATTTCCAGTCACTCCAATTAATTTTTGTCTTGAGTAAATTGTTTCCCTAAAAGCATTCTTAGTCCTGTTTGGTTAGAGACTATTGCTAGATATCATGATATAAATTGGCAATAAAAAGAAGAAAAAAAATTGCCAAGAACTTCTACAGAGTCAAACTGAAACCAGCTCACAAAAGGTGTGTTGTCTTTATGGTAAGAGTGACAGCACTGGTTCCAACCTTGAGCAGAATGGTACCTGCTCACATCTACAAAGCCTAATGACTCTAATACTGCAAATTCTTTCTTTCCAGCCAGGAGAGTGTGTGACAGATTGTACATCAAAGGTACAAGACTGCTTCTGAGCACTGGAGGTACTTTATAATTCCCTTGGCTCCTCTGAGTAAACCACTGTGAAGTGACCTGGAGATGACAAATCCAGGTACCTGACCACAAAAACATTTCATATTTTATCACTTTTTCAAAAAGATGGAAATAATGACACTAGCAATTTGCCTTTAACCTAGAAGTATAACAAGTGGGTTGAAACTTTCATGGGAGAAGTTGTACTCTAACCAAGATACTGGGTTATAGATATATTTTGCAGTGAAAATAGTGCTTGAGGCTTGCCTTACAACGAGGAGAAAAAAAACCTCACCAAAATTAAAACTGAGCATTAAGTGTATATAACATAATATTAAAAGGGTAATTTAAAAAAAAATAAAACAAAATGAACCCTGTGTAAAATGCTTCCTGTCTTCCAGATCATCTTGAATGGATTTCCAGCAACATCAGCTGAACCTAGTAATATAAACATTTGAAGTACTTACTACCTCTGGAGATTTGCAGGCCCTCTAAAGCGATTAGGGTTCAGTGTATCTGTGCCAGCCTTAATCCACTTCCTGAGATAACAGGCATATAAAATAGGACACATGCGCCACAAACCTAAACCAGGCAAGAAAAATAAAAGGCCAGCCCCAGATCAAGGAGAACCTCTAAGGATCAGGATCAGACATGTCTTACATGCTTTACAAAAGAACAGTACTCCACAGAGGATATGAAATCAAATCAGATAATCCTTGGTAGAAGAATATGAAGTAAGATTCAGACCTAGATGCTTTTATGTTCAGATCTTATTTACTTCTTTAGCAAGTTCTGATTAGTGTATTTTGTGTAAAGCCACTGATGAAGTACCACAAACTTCATGATGATGGAAGTCATCATTTCATGTGCAAAGGAAAATGGGGACCTAAGTTCTTGTTACTGGCTGTGATGCATGAGAGTTGTGATAACTGAACTCCTCTCCGAAAAATTACCAGGCTACATTCACAGCTTGGGCAGTTATAAAAATAGCCTTTGTAACTGGGCAATGTACAGTCCTGACAGAAAAAACAAGTATACTGCCCCACAGTGTCCTTCCTACATAATTTTTAGAATCAAAAAACAGTTTAGGTTGGAAGGGATCTTAAAGATCACCTAGTTCCAACACAACTTCCATGGGACACCTTCCACTATCCCAGGTTGCTCAGAGTGCCATCCAACCTGGCCTTGAACACTTCCAGGGATGAGGCATCCACAACTTCTCTGGGCGATCTGTTCCAGCATGTCTCCACCCTCAGAGCAAAGAATTTTTTCTGAATATCTAATCTAAATGTACTCCTTCAGTTTGAAGCCATTTCCCCTGGTCCTGTCACTACATGTCCTTGTAAAAAGAAAAGTTTCTGTCTGTCTTCCTTGTAAGCTCATTCCAGATATTGGAAGGCCACCATGCAGTTTTATCTTTTCCAGGCTGAAGTATCCTAATTCTCTTTGCCTTTTCTTGTAGATGACATGCTCCATCCATTTAATCTTTGTGTCCTTCCTCTGAACTTGCTTCAGCAGCTCAATACAATTCCTGCGCTGGGGAGCCCAGAGCTGGATGCAGCACTCCAGGTGGGAGGCACCCAAATATACTCACAGTCTGTATAAGTTTATTTTCAACACTATGAGCTCCAAAAACAACAAGACAGCTTTTCTCTTTCTACATTTTTAATCTTCTTAGGATAGTATATGACAAGTGACAGACTGTGGAAGACTGAATTTTGTATCTTAAGCTTGGCAGGCAACAACACTGAATAAGCCTCTTCCTGAGTATGCCTCAGCATACTGCTGGGATGTGACACGGCTGGGCTGGGGCTCACAGCGCCTCTCACAGCAAAGCCTGGGAAAACAGGCCTGCCAGGCACACAGCACCAGCTCTGGCCCTTGCTATGCAGTCAAAAAGCAACAGGTACACTTAATTGGGTAAAATATTGGTAAGACAGCAAGTTAGGCTTGTAAGTTGTTGGTGGCTAGCTCCAAGAATGATGAGCAGTTAAGAGACATGGGGAGCAATGCAGTTTTTCAGACAGTGCCTGAGCCTAGGACCAGCAGCAGCACCCCCTTCCTATTCCAGAGATAGAAAAGTAGGTCAGCAGAATGGGGCCAAATAAATACCACTATAAATCCCATCTCTGATAAGCTGTCCAAGTTCATTCTTGTTTTATTGCACATTGCTCTGGTTTCAGCCAAATCCTCTTCTGCATATGTTTTATATTTCCTGCAGAGTGTCTTGTCTGTGGCAATGCAACCCCTGTGGTTACTTCCCCTTTTCCCAGTGCTGAGATGGCACCACACAGATGTAGTCATTTGCCCTAAAGAGACTCACAATTTAAACAGAATGCTTAAATATGTAATAATGTACACAAACCACTAGCTCTTCAGAGATTAATGATGTGCTTGTGCCACATCTAGTATCAGTTTCCTTGTAGGAAAAATGGGGACTAGAGGCACTAAACCAAAGTCTCTTCTTGTGTTTACCTATTAAAATCCACCAAATCCCAGGTATTTAGCTCAAAACATACTAAGAACAAAAAGAACCATATGAACTACTATGATACTCATAGTATCTCAGTAATCTTTCCAAAATGCAACACAGAAATTTGTGGCTTACCATCATGATCATTATAGTCATAACTAATGTCAGAGCTATTATATTAAAAATATGTGTTTACTGTTTCCAGATTGTCCTCAAGTAGTAGATGGTGCTTGCTTCCCATGGTTCACTCTTGCTGCAGACATTAGGCTATTATAAATACATGCAGGGAGTACACATAACTACCCATGTAAATGTACGGCGATATCTGCATGATAAACTGTGGAGGCACACTATGGATTGCAAACACTTACGAGAAATACATTTCATAAGTAATAGGGATTTCCTCACCCAGGGCTGCTTTAGTAAAGGCACACAATAGATTATAAACATACATGAGAAATGCATTTCATAAGTGACTGGTATTTCCTCATCTGTAGCTGCCCACGAGCTCATTTCCCACTTTTATGGGAAATGGTCTAACACCTGAGAGCTGCCATTTGCAAAACCAGCTTGATAGCAGATAACTTGTGCCCCAGATCTAGGAACAAACCTTTACAGCTTCTGTTCTCTCCTGTGCACATCCAAAATCCCACCATCCTCAGTTCATTTAAAAAAAAACCAAACAAAAACCTAGAAAATTAACATTATGTACCTTAGGAAAGAATTCATCTTACACAACTTTATACAGCACAGATATCTACAGCTATGCTAGTCACCAGAGGACCCCTTTGTCATTCACAGGGATAAACTGGCATTTGAAGGACTTAATTCAGCTGCCCAACTGCAGATATTTATCTTAGAATAAGAAAGGTCCTGTAGTAGCAATGACCATGAGGAAATCACACCTCTGATGCTGGCATTTATGTTGCAGACATTTATGAACCAGGAGACCTGTCAGAGGTGACTTTCAGGCATAGATAGCTTAGACCTCTAGAAAAGGGAATGTTTTCAGCTTCTTGTTAGAACCTGACACTTTATGTCAGCCTTTGAAAACTCAGGAAATCAACCAAAAATTATGTCTGTGTTGTTCATGGAAAAATCTCCTTACTTCACATTGAAAGGGTTTCCAGTCTCCTTAAATTACTGGTAACTTACACACTGTCATAATCAGAAAGGGGGAAAGGAGAGCTTGTAAATCTCAAAAATCTCCTAAAATTATTTTTCTCTGTAGTGAGCAGGGTCTTTAGGCAATGGGGCTCTGCAACACAAATTTTATCATAATCTTTTTTGTTAGGGACACATAACTCAAGAATAGCAAAGCAATGAGGAATTTAAATAGACCATATATATATATATATATATATATATATATATAAATGATTACACAAATATATTAATACATATAAATAAATATAAATAAGTATATATATATATACATACACACACCTGAATATGCACTCCCCACCACCCACTCCTCTGCATCTTTTGATTTTAATTCCAAACTGCTGCTCACCCATAAGCTCATTTGGAGGATTTTCCAAGGGAAGCCAGTGGTCTTTCTCCTTAACTCTGTTTTACAACTCATTCACATGGAAGACAGAAACTGCCTGCAACTCCTGTTCCTACCCTTGCAGAATGGGTCATATTATTGGGGCTGGGATTGTCTCTTCTCTCTTTTGCTCTTTCTCTGAGAGATAAACCGATGAGAAAGATTAGTGGCTGCTCTTCATTCTGCTGCCAGTGGGTTCAAGTTTCCAAGTACTGTTATACTACCTGACCAGAAGAAAACATAATTTTAAGCACATGGTGATTGACTTAGAATTTCTCTAATGCATGAGGAAGAATTACAGTAGTGAGATGTTATAACCTGTAATTTAAAAGAGTATGATAATTGTCTAGTGGAAATTACAAGATTCTCTAATTCCCCAATCTTTCAGCCTCTTTTTTGAGACCTTCACATCAGAGGCATTGAGAAGACCTTCTTTTAAACTGACTCAGTTCAGAGTCCCTGATGTGTGCTTAATCCAAAGCAAAATTATCCTCCTTTTTTTGTGTTTTCTTCATTTTCAACAAGTCTGACTGGGAAAAGATTACCACACAAAGGTATTAATCAAATACTTAGGAAAGTACTGCAAGGAATTGATTGATTGATGGAAAATATCTTTCCTAACTAACTCTGTGGTTTCTGAATATGAAACCAGTTACAGATTACAGGATGATAGGTGCTGATGTGCTAACACTGGTTAGGCTCTTATATTTTCACAATTTCTTAACTGTTTACTTGCTCTCACCCCAGTACAGGAATTTGTATTTTCGGATACAAATTTAAATGCTTTCATATAAAATGAAATAATCTTCCTGGGCTGTCAGGTTAAATCAGCAATCCTCTATCACACCAGAGTTAAGGATAAACCCTTTCTTACATAGTAAAACACACAGCTTCTGACATTTCAGTTGCTTACCAGCCCAAAACAATTTCACACAGGAAAAGCATGGGTTTTCACATAGTTCACAGAGTTGTTTTAACCTGTTTTCCTTTAGACCATTTCCCGGGTTAAAAAGGGTGAATCCTCCAGACAATATTAGACATGGAGAAAGTTTTCCTGTCCTGTGAACAGTTTTGAGAGATGGAAGATAATCTTCCCATTTCACACTGTCAGAAGGAAAAAAAAAAGCCAAAACAAAGAGATGTTTCTTTTCTTTTAATTAAACAACTAAAACTGCAGGACAGGACGTGAGATGTATCTCTGTGCACACTACTTCATTTCTTGCTTGCTCCATAACTGTGTTTCAGCCTGTTCCAACTGGCACCCTTCAAGAGGAAGCTTGGGTGTGGTTTAGGGATAAGTCACAGCAGCAGCTGCTTCCAAATAAGTTATAAACAAGAACTTCAACATCCTCAACTCCCTGTGATGCACTGTGACATAATCCCACCCATTTTGTGCCGTACAGCAACCGTACACTCCTTTGCATGCCATACACTGAGGCAAGCAACACAAATCCTTCATCCTCCTGCCATCAAAGCACCCTGTCATAACTCTCAACATGTCTCTTCAAATAATTTAATTTTAACCACTTAGACCTTATAAAACATGCAGAAAAATAGTGATATCTTGGGATGCAGTGGAGTCACAGGTTCTCTGGAGACCAGGGTCCAACGCTCTGGCACTGAGGGCCTGCCTACCTTAGAGGGGTCTGATCTGACTTTGCACAGACACACAGAGCTCTGTGTTCAGAAAGCTCTGTGCTCAGCAGTTACAACAAATAAAGCAGCCAAGCTCCATCCACATACCCCAGGATGCAGGACGCGGATACTTAACAAAGTCCAGGGGTTCGCCTGCATGAAAGAGCCCCAGATCACCAGGATTTGGGAGCTTAATAGTAGATTATTCACTAGCCTTCTCAGGCCAGTCCCTCCATCTTTCCCCCTAGAATCATTCTATGGCTGTACAAATAATAAAATACTTAATAGATGGAAAAAAAGGACACCTATGGCTCTGAAAACTTAAATCCCTGTACCACTGTGTACAAAAATGGTATCTGCTGAAAGACCAACATTACTGGATTCAAGTAAACTGTTCTCTTCTCTATGGTTTTGACCAGAAAAACCTTTTGTAAAAATTAACTGCAAATTACACGTTTCTGCAAGTTTTCATTTCGTGAGAAAAGCCCAGATTAGCTTTATGTGAGTACCATACACTCTCATGCACAGAAGATGTTGATGCTGATGAATTGCTGCTTTCAGCTGTGGGATTTAATTACTCTCATTCTCTACAGCTGGTGTTATTGTGTGGTGATGTGTTTGTCTTCTGACACCTGGGGGGTAGGATGAAATAAATTTACTATATTCACAGTGCCAAAGGGACAGTTTGAATAAGAAATGCTGCAATAAGACCTGGATGACTATGTCCTCTGGCATGAATGATGAATCCAGGTCATTTAGATCTTGTTTTCTAGATGTGCTTACAGACTAGAAGCATTTTTTAAAAAATGTTATCGGAAAATTACACCAATGTTAAGCCTATTTTGACAAGTTGAAGGGAACGAATTAGTTTATATTGGTTGATGTCTATCTAGCCTGTGTTCCTGAAGCCTTTCTCTTCATTTTTACAGGCTGGCAGGGTCACTAATCCTACTCATTTTCAGTTTGTCAGTCAATAATCACTTATGTGGCACTATGTCTTTGGAAATGACAGCTAAGACAGGATCTGATGCAAAGCCTTCCTTCCACAATGCCTTCCTAAATACCAATCTGAGCTGGCTGAAAGGACCAAATACTCTATATCTGGTAATGACATGTTCACCAAGCTTGTCATAAACAAGGTTTTGGGGAACTTTACAACACTGCTATCTGTCAAATGTCTCTACTTTGATGCCATAATGAAGTCATACAAAGTGGGACAGTCCCTGTTATCAGACATTAATGAGAGTCAACTTTTTCGCTTTGCTCTAAGGCATTTTAATTGTATCACATGCAGAGACCATCTGGCTTAAGAATGAATATTCAGTATCTGCTGCAGAAGCAGAAATACTTGGGAGGGAAATGGTACTTCCTGTTTTCCAGCTTGTACAGTACCCAACGCTGAAGCTGGTGTGCCGTACACTTAAGTAAATTGCAATTTGATGCTCAATGAATGACTTTTTAGGTTATTACTATCTCATTAATTAGTTAATTAATTACTAGTTTGTACTTTATCTCTTCAAAAAGAAGATTAATTTATGTTAAAAATTACTAGGGGGTAACATGCTTCACTGCATTCTGCAGAGGACTGCATCAGCTCATCAGGCTTTCTTTACCAAGAAGATAGGGATAGAATTTTTTTTATTTATTTTTTATTTATTTTTTAGGAATAAACATATTTTCTCTCTTGTGTGACAGGAGCAGCCCATGTTTATGAAAAATACAGAGAAAACATTTGCAAAGTGCAAATTTAGAGTATCACAGCAGACAATAACTTTCCTGAGAAAGAATCCAGCCGAGAAAGAATGAAACCATCACTTCTAAAGGGCAGGCATAAATTCCACGAATTTTATGACTGTCACCAGAACCTTTAGTTTGGCCTACCTTATTCTTACAGGAATGCCTCTCACTGCAACTTGCTGGGGGAAAAACATCAAATTGACTTGGCCAAGACTTTTCTGAGCCATGTATAAAGTCCAGAAGATAATGTTTTGCCGTTTTAAGAAAATCAAGCTGTTAATATTTTGAGGGAATTATGCATACGTATCATGGCCTATTTACAAGGCTGTAGGTCTATTTGTTTAAGTACCTAAATATCTTGAGGCAGCTCCAAGGCGGATGTTGAGCTGACAGCCTTGTCTGCCTCAAACACGAGCAGCCCAGGGAAGGTGGGGGCCAGGCTGAAATCCCTAAGAGGTATTTGACTTGAACGTAACTGGAACCAGAGCTGGCAGAAATGCATCGAAAGGTACTGGGGGCTCTGCCACTTTATTTTGGAACTAAATCAAACAAGATGTTGACTCTTTCCTGAGGGAATGAGATGTGATGGATTTCCTCACTGAAGCTCTCTGGGCTGTGCTCTCAAGAGTGCCATGTTGCAGTGAGTGAAGCAATTTCCAGCACATGCTTAGAACCCACTCAGGAATACTTCAGGGTGACAATAGCTAGTTAAGTCAGTATGATTAGAGAGCTATCACCTCATTTTCACTGCATTACTGCCATAATCCTAGAAGGAAGATTCATATAAATGCTTGGGAACAAAATTCCAGGGGAGAAAAATCCATACTACCAACTACCAGCTAATATTACCAGACAACTGAATTTTCTTGTACTTTTCTTGGGGAAAATTTACCCCAATGCATGAGACCAACACAAGACTCACACAGGCTTGAATGTCGAATACTACAGCCCTCAATAGAGCACTATTAATATTGCCAGGCAGGCTTTCAATGTGTGCTGCTGTGCAGATGAACATCATCTCCTTGTGATGCCAAGCAGGGTGCACCTCTGGGATGAAGCGCTCTGGAACAGACAGATATATCCTAAGCAATAAACAAAGAGTAGAAGTTGAAGCTGCAGCTAGCTCAGAGGTCTAGGGGAAGATGGGGAGAGAGAAAGTAAGAATTCCCTCTCCTGTGGATTTTGGGAGAAACACATTAAGCATTAGACAAAAATGTGAAAACCTCTACCTCAATAGCTGATGCATTCAGATATCCAAACCTGAGGTTATTCTGACTCAGACAGCAATTGATACCTTTGCTTTTCAGGCACTACAGCCATTGCTCTTCCAGACAGATAAGTATGTCTGTCTGTCACCTATTTCAAGGCAGAATTTCTTCTGAAGAAAGGAAATTATCAGGAACTATCAGTGTCAGGACTGTTAGGACTGTAAGAATGGGAATCTCTCTTGTTATAAATCATTTTAAATGTTCAATGGCATCCAATTCACATCACCAGAAGAATACAAAAATGTCTCCTGGGCACATCAATAAAACTGGGTGGGATTGAGTGCTGTAAACATCAAGAAACTTGAAACTCACTCTCAGATGCAAGAATGAAGTCAGAATTTTGTCTCTCCAGAGGAAATCCTAAGCACAACCTAAAAATCTACATGAAACTTTTATATTAGCAAGGTGAAGTAAGTCCAATGAGAAAAACACTGCCACCTGAGACTGATATTTAAAATGGCAGTCACAAGAAGCAAAACAAGTTTAATATACATGGTTTGGCAAAGTTGCAGTCTGCTTCTTTAAGAATGCATTGCAGATTATGAGCATTCTTGTTACAATTTTATTTCAATATTCAAGGTGCACTCTGAAGATACAATTTTTTTTAAATATGGGTTTATTTGTTTGCATCTTATTTTACAGTCACTCTTCCAGCCTCCAGTTCATTTCTAAAATGAAAGCAACTGATATTTCCATATCAAAGTTTAAAATTAATTTGCTTTGTGGGACATGCTCCTTGATGTAAAATACTTCATTTTAATTAGGACATTTAATTTTCTCTAATGGAATCAGGTTCCATTTACTTAATCCAAAACTACTTTCTGAAAGAGCTATAAGCAGTATATTTTCTTAGCACAAGCCCTTCAAAGGCCTGTGTGCATGAGGAGATTGCACCTACACAGCTAAACTGATTTCAGCTTAATCTACTTACACCCCTACAAAACATTACCCATAACTGAGTCTGCCCCACTTCTGGATCGGTTTAATTAAACAACTTTTTTTTTCCTAGTGCAGACCAGGATTGGATAATAAAAAATCAAGTACCATTACAAGTATGTGTTAGAATGAAAAACCTAATTAAAAAATGTCCCAGCTCCCTGAGCACGTGTGCCTGGACCCCACATCCTGGAGCACAGCCACTTCCCACTGCCACTTTTGTGCAACTTTCTTCTTCCCTTTGCCCTCCTCTCTGTAACACGTTGTGTACATGTAGACCATGCCAGATCATGTCTGCTTCTCTATAAGAGAATGTACAAGTCATTTCTGAGGAACACTTTGCATATTCTGGCTCCATGTTAGGATGATGTCCTGCCCTCATGCACGCAGAGAAGCACGTGGATAGATCAGGGCAGAGATAACCAGGCACAGACTGTGAAAGGCATTCCCTTTCCCTACTGTGACAGCTTGCTCCCTCCATTTAAAATAAATGTTTGTTTGCTGAAAAGCCTGTCTTTATTGATTTTGTACATCTCATCAGCAAAGAGAAATGCAATAAATACCATACACTACTACAAACTCTGAAACACCTTCAGCTCTCCAGGCCGACTCCAGCTTTCACAATGCAAGGGCACAGCAATAAAATGATTTTAAAAATGGAATACCTTGAAAAACAGCCAGGCTGTCATCCATTTCACCACTTTCACAACCCAAAAGACATGCTTGTAGAGCTCAGTATTCACTACTCCAGGGTCTACTACATTAGCAGTCACATGGCTTCCATTTGCAGTCAGAAGATGCTGTAGTCGATAGGTAAATAACACAAGGGCAAGTTTGCTTTGGGCATAGGCTCCATGGGATGAATACGAACATCTGTACACAGGAGAGAAAAAGAGAAGGAGATGCACATAAAAATAACCAGAAGGAGAACAGAATTGCACAAATATCACATGTACCACATTTTGCAATATCCAGATATACACTAATTCATCAAAAGAAGCAGCTTATCACTGGCAGGTGTGTTGTTTACTCAAGTTTCACTGATTATTCCATCAGACACCAAGTCTTACTTATAGCAGGGAAAAATATTAAAATAAAATTACACAATACCTGCCAGAATCTCTCTGTCAAACTCCTTAAACTAGAAATGCTGAGGTACCTATCTCTGAGCTATCATCACCTAGAGGCCCTCAAACTGCTCCCCCCTCTTTTCCTCTGCTCTTTCCAAACATACACACCCGATTTCCACTTATTAAATCCATGACTGATGATACTACTTCTCGTTGCTATTATTATTTTTACTGCAAAAGTACCTACTAGTTGAAAGCTCCCGTGTTGGGAGCAGTACAGATGAGTAAGGTACTCATTGCAGCTGCCCTGGTCACACACCAGACTGTGCTTTGCTAAGAGAGGGGTACACCAGACTGTGCTTTGCTAAGAGAGGGGTAAAAAGGTGGTTCAAGGAGAGCAGCTGCTAGTGTAACCAGTTTAGACAGTTTACAGGCCCTATACAGCCTTTAAAGCACAGATGGCTGGCAGGGACTGTGCCAAAGACGTATGACAAAGGCACACAAATTCCAGGAGTTACAGCAAAACATTACCTGTTGAGACTCCTGTTCACCTCTCTTATCTGGATGTCAAATGTGCCTTTATTTCAAGTCAAGCTTTCTAGGAACTCCTGAGTTGGGTTTCATTGCACACAGAAAGCACCTTTTTTTTTTTTTTTTTTTTAAAATAAGCAGGCTATTTTCAGGCAAATTAGCAGGCATGTCACTTAAAATGCTCTTCCTGACTGTGGCCTCAGCATTGCTTCCACAAATTCCTATGCCATAACAATTCACTCCTGTAATTACTTCAGCCTCTCATCTAACATTTTTTGGTGCTTAGCAGAACCAAAGGTAAGTGGTGGCATTACAGACAGCTCACAGGCAAAGCAGGCAGGAGCCTAAGGCAACAGGCTCCTAGGAACAACAGTGAAATTTCTCCAGTCCCCATCCATTTTGCCTCTGCTAAAGCCTGGGGAAGTGATGCTGCATGCTGCAGCTGCTGCACACTTGGACTCAGGGGTTAGGATCCATGCAGCAGCAGAACCTTAATCTTTTGGTGAAGGGTGACAGAGGGGCACCCACCCAGGAGGGTGAACTCTCTTTCCTAGTTCCTTCTTTTCCCCTAGATGTTGTCCTGTATCTGTGGCAGCTGCTCCATCCTCTACACCTTCACCCTAAGTGCAAGAAATTCCCAGACTAGGGATGCTCTTACTCTGCTGGAAAGCCTGCCTGTGATTTCTGTAGCTGTTACTACGTGCAAATTTTTTATTTTGAATGAATAGTAAACATATGAGTTCATTTTGTTATCTCATTCTTGTTGAATATCTTATTTACAATATCCTGTGCACTTCATCACAGAAAGCGCTGGATGTTAAGAATCAGGCTGACTCTCTACAGAGGTATAAGGCTACCAAAGCAATTTAACTGTCCATGTTATCTGAAAGGACTCAAGAACTTGGAGACACCACAGTAAATAATACAGCTTAGCCACAAGAAGTAAAAGACAAGAACACTGAACCTCAGTGCATCTCTTTTCTTATTCTTTCCCCGTCTCTTTTCTTGTACAAGCAAATCACAAGCAGTCTACAAATGCATAATATAAACCCAGAACCAAAAAGGACAGCTGATCATAGATGGCCCTTGCACCAACCAATGGCCTCAGCTGAACCTTGCTGGATACCATAGCTTCATTATCATAAAGATATCACCTGCATCTTTGGACAAAATGGGCTATTTAAAGAGTAAGGAACAATCGCTGCATGAATATAAAAGTTACTTGGCATTATTCAGGAAACTGCAGTTACATTTTAAATTCAGTAACGTCCATGCTCTGATCTGAGACGCTCAAAATGTCACCTTATGCTTCATGCATATTCCAACCCCTTTAACTTGAAGGACCAGCTCCTCAGCTGCTACAAGCTTCTCCTGTGCACAGCCGTGCAGGGCAGAGCTCACACTACCCATGGGAAGCAGCATTCATCCCAAGCCGCCTCCGGCAGCCAGCTGGCAGCTAACCCTGGCACTCCTCCATCAGCACCACCATTCATTCCCCCACTGAACGCAAGCTGGGGCACGGGACAAGCTTCCCGAGTCGAGCTAGAGAGATCTTGTCTGGCGAGCGGCTCGCAGGGAAGCAGAGCTGGGGACTACTCTGACTTGTTCTGCCTGGGTCTGGTCTGGCCTTCAGTAATCTTCAGATGCCAGGCAGAAGGATGCTGAAAGCTCCCCATGACTCCCCATTCCCACATTTTGTGAGAGTGCTGTTTTGACTTACCTTGTGGCAATGAAGCATGAACTACAAGGGCTGGATCCTCCAAAGCCTTGTATTTTGCATAGATATGTATGTCAGAGAAACATGAGTGCTGAGAAGATATAAAAGCTACCCAATCAATGAGGAAGCCTTTTATATCACAGTGCAGAGATGCAAATGATCTGCAAGGCAGCCAGGAATCAGACTTCAATAACATAATATAGATATGAAGAATATAAAATTGGATACACAGAGCAAAATCTTTTGGCAGAGCCCCTGCAATGATTACCTTATCTCTTCCCAATTTCTGTGTGTGTGTTTTTTGCTTTCCAGAAACCTGACATCAATGGACTACATAAGACAGAGGAATAACATGACACAGAACTGATGAGGATTTCTGTTGAAAAACTGTTTTGTCTGTTAGGCCCCATTTTATTAGAATCATGTTGTTTAAATGCCCCATTGAAAAAATAAATCATCAGTGCTTGACTTCATTACATCCAGTGTTGACTTTATGTATCAGAAAAATAGGACCACATAGGTACCTGTACTTACACCACGATTCTGTCTTCTATGAACACACACGTAGAATCACAGAAGGGTTTGAGTTGGAAGTTTAAATATCACCTAGTCCCACAATCCTACCATAAGAAGAGACATCTTTCCACTTGACAAGACTTCTCAAAGTCCCAACCAACCTGGCTTTGAATGGATGGGGCATCCACACTGTCTCTGGACAACTCATTCCTGCACCTCACCATGCTCATCATAATTTTTTTCTTTTGTCCAATCTAAATATACCCTCTTTTAGTTTAAAACCATAAATTGTCTTACTCTTAAACATGGAATTATCTGGCTTTAAAGGCTATGAATCTAAATCCAGCTACTCTCGGCACTTTATGCTCTGTATACACATTTTTTACAATGAATAAAAGTATAATTGCATACTAAGTAAAATAATATTGATGTTACATGTTTCCACATTCTCCAAAGGTTCTAAAAGTCTTTCTGAAATCAAAGTGCATACAAGAGGTAAACCATCCAAGCAGAACACAGCTTATCAGCAAACTGTGCTAGCAGAGCAGTGCACACAAAGCACCTGTGACACTTGCACCTTTGCTGCTTTGAGAACACAGGGTATCAATGCTTCATAGCCAGGCAAGCAGACTCTTAGGCAGAGGAGCTCTGCCTCCGAATTAGGCAACCAGCCAGGCAAAAAAATTGGAAGGTCCCAGCTCCCAGTGGTTAATGTGGGTGCTGGTCAGTCAGCTAGAGAGCTAAGGAGGTACTGGTGTTCGATGTCCAGGGATACATCCTAATAAAAACTGCTCAGCCAGCTTGGGTGATGCTTAATATCACAGACAGCATGTGCTGTGATATGACAAACCTGTACATAGTCAGCAGCTAGGAAAAGTGGAGCAAGGACTTGGTGGGAAGAAGTTCAGTGGGAAAGCACAGCATGCCTGGCACTCATGGCTTGGAGAAGTCCATGCTCACTCCCTTGTTTGAGTGGGGCTGGCTGTGGACCACTATTCCTACTTCCTACCATAGAAAACAGAGGGATGCCCCATAGAAAACCCCTGGGGGATGCCCCTCCACAGCATTTTGCTGAGTCAGCGCTGATAAAACAGGGCAATGTACTTTATTTCACTTTCACTTTATGAAAGGTACAGGAGGAGTTAAGGCAGGCAGAATTTAATTCACTGCTTTGAAATCTGTCCAAGAGAGCACCAATACACAAGACCTTCTCCTTCCTTTGAAAATAATGTTTTATGGATTCTATACTGATGAATAAGGGATCAGGATAAAACAGGTTCTGCATTTTGTGTCAAATTAATTTTTAGCAGAAGTTCATACTTCTGGCTTAAGATTTTTTTATAAGCTGAAGGTTTGACTTACTATTACAGAAATTATGGAGGAGAAAATAAAGGGATTGTTTTGAATTTTTGCAACAACAAAATAAGTAGGTATTCTATTCTGGAGTTAGTGCTTTGAGGTTTTCTGATTTTTTTTTTCCTTCTTTTTTTTTTCTTTTTCACCAGAAGCCTATTAGCTGATTTTGCCACTTATCTCCATGGTGCTCCCTCCAGCAGCAGTCTCCCTATGGAATGTATTTTCAAAAAGTAATGAGAAGCCAAATTTCAAACTGAAGCCTGCAGTGGTTAATTAGGTGTTTAAATATGGACTCAGCTGCTATCCCAGTTTGAAAACTGGATTAATGTTTAGCACATCTCTTGGCAGTCTTAGTTGTTTCTCCTCAGGCTGGCTTTAGTAGGTCTGTTTTCTACAGTGGTCTCCCACTTACATCCAGTGATCCCATATTTAGTAAAGAGCATTAAGTGATGTCAGGGTACCCACTGGGGTAAAAGGGGAAATTGTGTTGCACAGCACAGATCACTTCCTTCACCCTCCTGTCCATGGGGGGCTCTTGCTGCTCTCAGATTTTTCACTCTCATTGAGCACTCCTCTCGCGCTGCACACACACACATATGACAGACATCATGGACTCACTGACAGCACCCTGTGCCCCACCACATCTTGCTTCAGCAGAAGGCTCAGAGGACCTGTGACCATCCTGACTGGCACACAGAAGAGTTTAACCCAGCCAGTGCTAGCTCTGAAGCTTTCTTGATGTGAACCTTTCACAATTGTCTCGCACGTCATCCTCCTTTCACCCCTCACCCTGCTCCCCAATTTCCAGTGTGTTAATTTGCCTGGAGGGCAGAGTGCACCAAGATCAAACTGCAGAAAACCCAGCTGCTATGTGCTCCATTAAAAGACAAGTGATGCAAAACGTGGCTGACATGCTGGGCTTTTTAATGAAAGGCCACACAGAATTTCAATATATGCCTTAGGATGAATCAGGGAATTAAGCAAAACATAGGCTGGCTGTATTAAAATGACTAAAGCTTCCTAATGATTTATGTATTAATCTTGCAATACATCATCACCATTGCTTAGTCAAGACTATAAAAGTCTATTATTAAACACTCATGAAGCTTTCACAGCCTTAAATTTTCTTTCTTCAGGGAATGCAGCACAAGATTTTTCAAGTTTTGATAGATTTTGCAGCTTATTTTGAAGCAGCTAAAGAAATATATTGGAAAATAAGCATGTCTTTACTGGTTATCATAAGCAGTTTCTTTTTCTTCTCTTATAATAAAGCTTGAGTCCTAAACATTGTTTATTAGATTAAAGCAGGCTTCCTGGCAGTACTACATATATTTATCCTCTGAACACATTTTCTGAGTCTCATTAATTGTGATTTTTGCTCAATAAAAACCAACCAACCAAAAACAAACAAACAAACAAACAAAAAAGCCCAAACAATACAGACAAAAAGAAAAGACTAAGCTGGAGAAATGAAAATAAGTATATCACCAGTGACAACTAGTATTTTACGAACTGAAAGGATGAAACATATGCATTAGTAAAACAAAGCTCAAATGTAAGGTATTAACTTGTCTGCTTTTGAGGTGTTGTTGTAGTTATGTTTTGTACAGCAGCTGTCCTGTTACCAACTACTACTACAGGCTATTGCACAGCCACTCATCTAATGCACGACTGGGCATTTTGTGTCTTCCTGAGCAACTTCTCATGTACTTCTTCATGTACATTTCTTGTATATTATATGCATATTTACACAAATCTTGATGTGTAGCCTTAAAAAATAAATTGTGACAGTATACATACAATAGTTAAGATGGCTGAAGCATAGACCTTGAGTGAAAAAGGGATGCAGCATTAGGGACTCCTGAAGAGCCCTCCTGCCCCTGTGATGAACTTGTTCAAAAGGAAGGCTACCAGACCAATACATGAAATTAGTGGTTCTACATGAGGTAA
Organism: Parus major; assembly: GCF_001522545.3. Taxonomy (NCBI): domain Eukaryota; kingdom Metazoa; phylum Chordata; class Aves; order Passeriformes; family Paridae; genus Parus; species Parus major. The sequence continues at coordinate 34,222,319 of NC_031768.1, forward strand.
AAAGCAAATCCTTCAGTCCTAATTTGTGGCATGGGGTTTACTTAAACAGTCATAGGCCAGTGGCAGAGCAACTCATCTTGCCTTTCATTCCTCTTCCTGCAGCGACTTCTTCGGTTCCACATATTCCTCACATACAGCTCTGGACAAACCCAGGCTTTGTCTGGCATCTTTCAACTGTCGTAAAATAACATTTTTCTTCTTAAAATTAGAGTATAAGGGTAAAAGCTCAGAGCTGGGAAATGCTCTCTCTCTAATGGGTAAAATGTCGGTAATGGTCTCAGTAACTGGTATCTCAGCCGATCAGTGACTCCTGCCTTGTGCTTAACCCACAACGCAGTAGGAGCCACAAGCTGAAAGCTGGGCGGTGTTTTGGTTTTTGTTTCTTTTTTAAAGCCATGCTTCCCAGCTTCTAGCACTTCACTGTATAAATTCATAGCATTCAGTGACTAGATCCTTCTAAAAGCCTTTAGGAAATGGAGAGGGAACAAAAATTAACTTACTGCCTCTTGAGGACTACATTTAGTAAAGAAACATAGAATGTCTTTATTTTAAAATCATTTATGGAAAGAAAAATAAGCCAGGGCTTGTCATCCTGGGAGGTACTGTCATCCAGATGGAATCAGAGCATCATTTTTCATTTGGCTGATGACTACCCCTAATGGCAGGAGGTGAGATGCCGAGAGCTATTCTGCTCTACTGAGAGCTGCTGTGTGCAGCTCAGTTGCCAGGTACTCAGCATAGCTCTCAAATGCATATAACATGGACTCAAAGGCTGGTCTTCTCAAAGTCTCACCAGAATCAGTACCTTTAAAGAAGTAAATTTTTTCAGTTTGTGTACAGTTTGTGTTAATTTCAAATGTTTTGGATTAATTTAAATATCAATATCAAATTCAAGTTATAATTACTGTAATTCCATTCTGCCAGGAAATATATATCTTTATTTAGAATGATATAAATTGCCACTTTTCTATGGTAAAGGCATTTGATGCAGTGTTAAGTACATACTAACAGTTGAAATGGTATCTGAGCATAATAGTATCCCTTCATTCAACTAAAAATCTCCATTAAACAAATGAATGAGTAAATATATAAAAGGAAGCAAGGGTTTCCATTGCTTTACCCACGAAAAAGATCACAACTTCAAGACCTACATTCCTTGTTCTCATGACCCTTTTGAGGGATGGGGAAACAACATGGAACATATCTTTTCATATTATCTCTTGGATAATCTGGTTCTCAATTTATTGAAGATTGTCACACATCTTGTAAGACTATCTATAGGATTATAAATGGGGGCAGGTGCTCTCCACCCACTGGTGGGAAGCTTCCTACCTCTCATGCAATAGAGCTTTTAAGTTCAAGGAAGTAATGAGGGGTTTTATGGTTCCTCTGTTTCAACCAGAATGCACATAGGACCACAAAAGTCCCAGCAATAACTTGAATAATCCAAAATATTCTTGAAAAGCATTTTTAAACTGGTGTAGACTTTTGCAGATTAGCTGCAAGTTCTGAGCTTTTCATTCTGGGACTCAAAAGGAACTGTAGGGTCTGAGTAAGCATAATGAGGTGCTGCCATTTCAAATCCAGCACAGTGCACCATCTGTGGTTGGCAGATTTGCAGTAGACTATGTTGGTGTATATGCAAAGATAATTTAAGGTTTAATTGTGGTGGGCTCAACCCACTGCACAGCCTTGGATTTAAGGAGGGGTTGAATGTGTTCTGCAAGAGCAAATATTCACCACACTGAAGGACTGGTCTGTCTTATTGGAGGCAATATGCCTGCAAAATCCTTTTTCCTTTGAGATATCTATAACTACTGGGCAGAAAATGCTATGCCATCAATGTTTGTTTACAGAAATAACAAAATATTACTAAACCTGGCACAACATACTTTTGAAAATCAGTTTCTTCTTGTTGAAACAATTTAACAACATCAGTTCTTTAGAAGTTTACTTATGTAGTGAGAATTCAACCATCACAGCTTTAAATTGAGTGATAAAAGTGACTAACTCCCAGCATATGAGTTAAGACCAGGAACAAACTCATAAAAAAGACAGCTATTTGTTAAAAGCCATCACAAGAAGCTTTCTCCTCAGTTGGAAGACCTTCCTAGGTTAAAGAAGAAATACAGCTGAATGCCAACAAGTACCAGAGGAATTAAAATGCGGAAGTTTTCTGCATCCATGAAATGACTCACAGTCCAGACACAGCAAGAAAGGCTTTTGTTCCTGTGAGACTGTGCATCAACAGCATCACTCATCCACTGTCAGAAATCAGGTGGGATTTAAATAAGATTTAAATATGAAAGGGGCCTGGGAAGAGGGAGCCAACTTCAGCAAAATACAAACACCTACAAGAAAGGAGTAAGATACAAAACAGTCCACAGCCAGCATTACAAAGTGGTTATTTCTAAGTACTGTAAAGGACACTCAGTAATCACTTTCTGTACCATTTGGTTTTAGAGCTGAGTTTTGGGGTTCACTTTATAAATTTCCCAACACTGTGTCACCCTGTAATACTGCAAACAAGGATCTGTAATGGTAAACCAAACATTTGATAAGAAGGGGCATGGTATGGCCTGGGACCAGAATGCTTAAGACCTCTTACACTTGCAGACATGCCAGAACCTAGTGAAACCTGGCAGGTTTAGCTTTCCAGGAAATGACAAGAAGTTTCATGTCCTGAAAAACCAACGCAGTCACAGAGCTGCCCCACCCCAGCCGTCACTGAAAAAAGAATGTAAAGAAACTGCTGCTTTGACAGATTGATTGATGGATTGATTTTTTGTGGCAATTCAGGTACTGAACCTGCCCACCATTCCTTTAACATCACTGTTAAAAGCTCTTGAGCTTCCCCTAAAGCTGAGAGCCACAGTGCTCCTCAGTCTCTGTCCCTCTTGGGAAGCGGAGACTTTGCTGCGTACAGCCCCTCTCCATCTCCCATGGCACAGATGCTGGGCTACCACAGCACCCAACACATAATGAGAGCAGAAGAAATAGAATAACAAAGCTACAACTGTATCAGACAGTTCTGATAACATTCTGGAAGTATTAAAACTCCTGAGGGCTAAAATATTTTATGTTTACAGAGATTAATTTTACTTAGAAAGCAGTTTTCACAACACATTTTTTATCAAGAACTTGATTTAATCAAAAGACCAATTTTTCTTAACAGGTTTCACCAGCTTGGTCTGTTTTTGAACAGATGAAGATATCCTTCTCTGAACAGGGAGGTTCGGGGTGAGGAATAGAGAAAAGGTTAAGAGTTAAGAAATCACAGAGGGAGAAATCTGCCTTCAGCTCCCTTCACAATACCTCATAATCCTTAATGCATGTGGCAAGACCTGGAATGTATGGCTATGAAGAACCAGGTGGAACAGCAGGGCTGAACCTGGAGAGGGTTTCTGGAAGGTGAGCTGATAATTTTGACCATTTATCTTAGCACATTATTCCAGGGATTTACAGGCATGTGTGTCAGGCTTCCCCAGCTATGCTAGGCAGCCCAAAGGACAACTTCACCAACAAGATACTGGGAGGATGGTGGTAGCTAAAGCAATTGAGAGAAATACTTAAAATATGTGAATAATCACCCAGGACCTGAACTCCAAAGCTTTTAAGGTTCATTCAGCCTTAATGAGTCTTTTTGCTAACAGAAAGATGTTAAACTAACCTTCCCCTCTCAAGGGCAACAAGCTCTCTCTGTGCTCCCAGTTCTCCAAGTCCCTTTTGCTGTCTCTATCACACGAATGCAATACATTAACTTTCAAATCACCATAGAACTGTCTTGCCTCTCTGGAAAACAGCACATCTCTGAGAACCACTGTCCTGAATGCCACGCAGAGCTGGCTTCTCCCACCCAACCCATGGTGCAGGGAGAGGCTGAGCAGCAGGAGCACCCCTATCTCACACATTTCCCAGCATGCTGTGATTTTGAACGAGTTCAGAAACACAGTTTCCTATTAAACCAATTATTAACAACCCTTTGTAAGAATATTAATTCTTCTAGACAAAAAGGAATTTAACATTGTGACAAAAAAGTAGCTACACTTAATATCCCCAAATACATGTAAGTCTGACATAACCTTTGTGGTATAAGTATTTCACTCTGTTATGGTTCTCCAGAAGTCAATCAGCCTTAAAAGCATTTCGATTAGACAGAATGAAAATACATTGATAAATGTAAAATGAAAGCTTTCTGAAGTTTGGCATCCTAACTTAAATATTTCTTTGTTATTTGTTGCAGGAACAGACAAGAATGGATAAAAAACTTGATACATTTGTGCTAGAACTCTGTCTTTTGAATTGATGAATTGGTCTGATTGTACAGTAGCCCATTTAGTTTTTTAAATTAACTTATAGAATTTGAGATCTGTGCCTTCCCCAGTACACTCATTTTCCAGGCCAGTCAATTTTTGCAATTAATGCTAATCACTGCAAACACAAGGGATCATTTTGCAAAGCAGCAAATCCTTTTGCATTTATACAGAAAGTATTTGGCAAAGAAGGACTTATGTGTGCACAGTAAGCATTTAAATACTTATCATCTAACTCTATACAGGAAAACTTGATAACCTGCTGCAGGAAGGACATGTCTAAATGAATACAGCACTGTACTGCAGCTGGCATTTGGTCCTCTCAAGGCAACATGATTTATCTTGCAAATACAATCAGAATATGCAATAGAAGACATCATGGAGAAGCTGCTTAAACAGCAGAACTCAAACAAAACCATATACTCCATGAGTTAAATAAAACCTATGATAATATGTATCTATCTAATGATCTAGAACAATCTTCTATGATTACAATTTATGTATTTTGCACAGTCCAGTGACACAGCTCTTTATGTTATTATGAAAGACTTCTGTACTGACTAGATTGGATTTACAAAAAAGGAGTAATAATGAAAATCTCTCCTACTTACTTTTACAAATTTTCCTTTATACTTAAAAAAAAAAATAGAAAAATACCCAACAGCACTATGCTACACCAGTTTCATGTTTGTTTTTGCTTGAATTTAAGATGTTATATTTCTAGTTCTTCCAGTCAGAGAGAATTAAGAAACTTTAAGAAACAGATCAATCATGAAAAGGCACTGAAGGAACTAATTGCATATTTAAAAAATTGAAGCCTTTCCCTGGGAAAAAAAAAAAGTTGACTCAAACCATTTTTAGTAAAAAAAAACCAAAAAACCAAACAAAAAACACCTATTTTACATAAATATACAAATATCCAGCTTAAAAAATAAAAGAGAAAAAAGAAAAAGTAATTTGAAACTGATGGAGATACTAGAAAAGGATGGTTTAGAAGTTAAAGGTTGGGAGTTTCAGTTTTATTGTCATACTTCAAAATCAGATTACCAAAGTGTTCATATGGATAATTACAAATAATATTTTTTTATTTTTTTTTTTAGAACACTGAAATAAAATGTTTTGGTTTCAAAAATGGATAGGCATTTCCAAAAGTAACTCAACGTCTTAACTTTTAGCTGCTGTTTATGGAAAATATTTTCTAAAATTTCAGTAATGCTGGAGGAAAAACATCCTCAACTTTCTGCCCAAACTTAATACAACTTTTTTAACCAACAAACATTACATATATGGAAGAAGAGAAGATGAAGTATACACCTCTTCCAAGAACAGGAGGTTTCCAGACACTTTGCTAGACAGATTTTCCCATCAGTACCCAACACTTCCTGTTACAGTTCCTTACGAACTGCCTACAGAGGAGATGAACTGAAGCTGCCAGGTCTCTCCAGAATCTTCCCAGGTCTAGGGCAGAGCTGTTTATCCTATTTTACACCAGCTAGGACACACATGTGGCAGCAGGGAATTTTGCAATTCTTTTCATTTAACTTCTCTTGTCTCTGACATGATTCATGCACTAGGGCTACAGGGAAAAATACAGAAATTATATCTAATATGTTATATTCAGCTTGGAGAGTTTCAAAAAAAATCAGCTCCTTCTGCAGTTGGAGAGCAGAGGAAAGAGAGCGGAAAAGTGTGACTAACTGTTCTTGAATTTACAAAAGATGTGAACCAGAAAAGGAGCTGTGTTACTGTGGCTGGGGAGTTCATAGATCTGTGATTCACAGCATTACAGGGCCCATTTGGTATGCAAAAAGAGAGGATGATGAAAGCAATAGTTAGTCATGGAGAAAAAGCTAGACAGAACACACAAAGATGCTAACCCCTGGGAAAGGAGCATGTTCAAGTGTGATCCACAGCCTGGGAAAGAGAATACGGTCTTCTTTTCTTTATTTTCTTAAAAATACCTTCTTACTTTGGTAGGTAGAGAACTGAAAGGAGTGTCCTACACCTCAGCCTTGAAAGAACACCACAAACTGCAGTGCACTGCTCAAGCCTATCTCAACCCAAGTGGATGGTACATTATTGTTCAAGCTTTTCCTAAAACCAGACAGCTGTATTCTCTCGTGACCATACTTTTTTTCTCCTCTGAATTTAGAAAGTATTACTTAAGGCAGGCAAAAGAGGAAAGAAGGCCATGCCAGCTGTGCTGCTGGAACACACAGTGTACTACCCTCTGCATGCAATTGCTGAAATCACCACTGTGGAAATGCTTGCAGATAGGTTGTGTTTCTCTTAAACTTTCACCTCCCTGAAAACAGTCGTTTTCAAAGTAGGGATGAAGGAGAATGATTTGCCTTAGGGATCCCCTTGTCGACTCATGTGACTGCTGCTGAAAATGGTCTGGATCTAAAAGACCACAAAGGCGTTTGATGTTCTTCATATATATCCTTCAGCAAAAGAACTGGGAGAACAGTCAGTGCTCTTGTGCGTGTGTGTTTGCATTTGCAATAACACACATGAAACAAGCTGTGCCCTGCCTGTTTGGAACAAGCTCTATCCTGCCTTGATGTACCCATACCATGTCTCTTCCACTGGTGTGTGTGTGTGTGTGTGTGTGTGTGAAGAGGAGGGGCAGGAAGAAGGAGAAATGGCATTCATAGGGAAGAGATAGGAGAGGAGCTAGGGGGTAAAGAGAAGATGAAGATACATGGAAAGGAGGAGATAAACTGGTGGGTAGAAATAAGACAGCCTCAAAGGAAAAAAAGAGAGAAATAGGGACGGAAAAGGCAATTCAAAGAAAAAAAAAGCTCAAGACACAGATGAAGAAGCAGGTAAGCATGAAAAAAAAGACACAACAAAGGAAGGAAAACAATGTAAAATGCAAAAAGACAAAATTAAATTAACCATCCCACTGAAAAGAGCTAACCAGAGCAACATGGGATAAATCAGGTTGGTAAGATGTCAGGAAAAAAAACAAGGAGGGAACATGGAAGACAGTAACACAAGCTTTGTTTAACACTGTTCATGGGGCAGGACAGGCCTTCCAACAATTATTTTCTATGCAGTTGCCCATGGTCACTGATATGGATGATGCCTGGTTTCAGATCAGATTTCTCAGCAGCAAGTACAAGCAATGTGATCTGCCAGCCCAGACTCTCCTGGGTGGGAGAAGGACTCCACAGAAAGGTCTGTGGTAAAGCAGAGAACTGAACCTCAGTTCAGTAAGTTTACTGTCTCCTTTAAGTCAAGATAAGACTTCTGCCTTTCCTTCTCTGCCATTCTTGATGGATGAATTCCCTGCTCCAGTACTGTCACTCACCTCTAATCAGGACACTAGCTCAACTAGCATCTAGGAATAATGGGACAAGAGTATGGTAAACAATTCAGCCTGCTGCCAACAGTAATTTCCCCAGAACAAAGTACAGCCTCCCTTTCTCCAATAATGGCTCCAGATGGTTTTGCAGCTTTCCTGCTAGGTTAGGACTACCGGCCAACCTGGGAACATCCACCTGAGTTGTAAAATGAATTATGGCAACTGGTGTAACTCAAAGGAAAAAAATTAAAAAAAAAATAAATAAATTTTTTTGAATGATTTCCCATTCACACAGCCATAAGACATGCCATCACCAGGAAACTTGTTTACCACTCTTTACCACACCCATTAAATCTCTTGAATGTTGCTCTGAATCACAAGGAGTCTCCAGGGCCCCATGGAGTAGGCAATGCCTGGGTATGATACTCTGCAGCAGTCCTCCTGCTAAACCCCATGCTCACGTTGTAGGGACACATTCAAACACACAAGTGATTGCACTGGTTTTTGCAGCACTATTTATGGTGATGTCAAACTATTCACCTGGCGGGGGCAGGGGGCTTATTGGCAGTTAGGCTAAAAAAAAAATACCCAGGACCATCTTTTTATACCTGAAGCAAGGAAAGGTTTGGACCTGACTTAACAGCCCACTCTGGGTTTCACCAGTGTGCATATGTGCAGGCACCACTGCTGCCCCTGAGTGATTCAGAGCATCTGTGTGGGAATGAGCAGGCAAAATCAGTCAGAGTCTGTCATCCTTTATGGCCCTTCTTACATCAATAATGTTGAAATGTAAAGGACACAAAAGCTGCAGGTAATCTCACTGGTATATTATTATTTTTTACATCAGACTAGTCATGTTCTTACTCAACCATAACTTTCCAAACTGAAACATTTCTGGTTCCTTTAAAACTTGAGTTAATAATGACAAATCAAAGAGTGGGATGATACTAAATTAGAGAGGCACAGTATAAGGCCCTGCTATAATCAAGGAAACTACTGTTATCTAGAGACATAGAAGAGTCACATTTAATTCTGCATTCCTCACTTTAGCCCAAAGAAATACTAATCCCCTTATCCCCCTTGCATGGTGCCATCTAGCACATGCCCATCAGAAACAATGGTTGCATACATCCAGTGAAGAGTAAGGGCAATTTCTTGTAGTTGTTTTACAAGCAAGAAATGAAATTGTGACTACCCTGCAGAGGTCTAAACAATGGCTTGTAATAAAACTGATGCCATAATATGTAATCAGAAGTTTGACATGCCTAATGCAGCATTCATATGTAAAATGTCTGCAGTGGAAACAGCCCAGCCCTCTAATTTCGGTCTTTGTTCAGAAATGATACCTTGGGCCAGGTACTTTTGATCATCTCCTGAAGTCCCTGTCAAAGGATGGAGACAGATTTTCATGGAAATGACACAGAAGTCCGACTGGCTCCATGCAGGCAGGCAGAAGGCCTCTGGAGCCCAGGAGAAGGCAGGCTGTGCTTGAACCTGTTAGTAAGCACGGAATTGCCATGCATGACTGCATTGGGAAATTTTGAAATTTATCTCAGCTATTCTGCCCGCTCCTCCGCTAACTAAACCACTCCACGCAGTTCCTGTATGATACCAGGGACATTTACCCCATCATCTGATGTCTTCTTAATGTTACAAATACCCCAGAGACGTTCACCAGCAGTTTTCCTAAATGAAAGCAGGAAGTCAGAAGTCATCCATGCATTTAAGCCCATTTCGCTGGATTAAAAACCCAGGGTGGCCACAGTCTGGGTCTCGATAAGCTCTTGGGGAAGGAAGCGCAGGGGGTGACAGACACAGGCCGCAGCCTGGCGCTGGCAGTGGAAGGCCAGGCTGCTGTGTGCCAGGACAAGGACCGCCGGGGTCGGGCAGGGACAGGCAGGATGACAGAGCCTGGGGCCGGGGTGGGTGGGGACAGCTGGAGCGGGGCTGTGAGGGAAGCCAGGGGCAGGGACCCCGATGTCGGGAGCGGGTCAGGACGAGGCGGCCGGAGGCAGAGGGAGCTGCGGGCAGAGCTGCCGGGCAGGAAGGAGCAGCAGAGGCCCCGCACAGCAGCTGTGAGTGAGGCAGCTGGGCAGGAAGGGCCCGGAGCCCTTCCACGGGCAGCTGGCTGAGCTCGTCTGAGGGCACCAGCGGGGCCTCTGCATTCACCCTCATGGGGATCATGTCTATTAGCTCCCATCCGAGCCACTTCCGAACACCCCGGCTATGGAGCCTCTCCCGGCGACTGGCGAGTCCAGGCCCTGCATGCACCACAAGCATCACCGCAGTGTAAGTCAGAAGGCAAAGTCAGGTTTTCAAAGTCCAGAATAAAAGACGCCGTTAAGAATGTATAAATTATCTGTACCTTTGGCTCAAGGCTGCAAGCTTTGATCAAATATTAAATATATAAAGCAGGTGCTTGAGAAGTACCATAAGTTATATTTAAAAAAAAAAAAAAAAAAAGGCAACAAAACCCCAGCTCATTCAGTAGTCAGTAAAAATTCTCTTGTAGTTTAATCTGCACACGATTACTACAGATCAGTGAGTACCAAAAAGGGACCGGTACCTGCTTTGTAAGTCGTTCAGGTGCAATTTGCCTACATAATGGGTGGCTGATGAGACAGTGATGATCCTAGCGTTGTGGCTGTGCGTTCCTGATTGCTTCAGCGTGTCCAAGAGGAGGTTAGTCAACAGGAAGTGTCCCAAGTAGTTCAAGCCGAAATGCTCCTCAAACCCATCCTCCGTCTTCCTTTCAGGGACCAGCATCACCCCAGCTAGAGGAAAAAGTAGAGGTAAAACCCATTGATTTATTTCAGAGGAGCAGCAAGGTAGAAAGAATATGGATCTCCTGCTGCAGAGGGTAAACACGGCATTTAGAGCAGTGAGTGACTGGCGATGGCATGTAAAGTCGACACTGATTGATTCCTGACAAGGAAATATCTAAACCCCCACTCTGGTTTCTTTATCCAGATAACGTGCTGATTGACTGTCTCTCTCCCTCCCTGCAGGACTGTGAGCTCATCTGTGAAAACTGTTTTCAAGGAGTGGGAGCTGGGCAATCCCAACAACATTCTCTCCATCAAAGCTCTGAGCAGTGGAGACAAGACCAGACTAAGCAGCAGACCTGCTCCCCCAGACAGCTTTCTCCTGGGTCCTGTCTGGAGCATAAAGCTTTGGTGAGTCCTCATCTGAAATCTGCAACTTTTGTCTCACTGGTGTGGGTGAGAACAGATGTAGTAAATTTACCCAATATATCTTAATTACCATGCTTACAAGCAGCTGCATATTGAAATTAGGTTTTCAGTGCTTATTTTGGCAATATTTTTGCATAAATTTCCACAAACCACAATTTTCAAACTCAGTGTCTAAAATAAGTATCCACAACCTCAACATGCAATGTTGATTTCAGCATCTTACAGAGAATTCTGAGCTCATGCATAAATTATATCATGTGTTGAGGCTGAGGGATAGTTACCCTGCTCAATTATAGCCTAGACTTGAATGCTATAAATTATTCTTATTTTATTAAAATTTAATTACTGTACAAGTGGACATGACCTTTGTCATTTAAATGTAGATGGACGTAACTCATGGAGAATCCTGTTACAGGATGCTTCTCTCTAACACCCACAAATATGATACAGCAGAAAGGCCACCTCTGCACTCAAGACATGAAAGCGTGTCTGCTTAATCCTTGTGCTACTTCACGTGCCCACTAAAAAGCCTTTAACGTCCCATTTCCTGATGTCAGCCTGACCTGATGGTTGCACATTAAATGACCATTTTAAATTGCACATGCTGTGCATCTACATCACTGCTTTGGGGGTTCCTGCCACCTGACAGTCCTGCTTTGTTGCTGCCTCTTGGGTCAAAGAACAGGTACTTTTGGGACCTCTTTTAGTATGGCAAACACCCATAGGGATTCACCTGTGGCTTCATACTGCTTAATGGAGCAATTGGAGAAGCAGTGGGAGGGGAAGAAACTCAGAAAGACCACAGAGAAGACAAAAGGTTTGGGTGGAACACAGCGTGCCTGCAAATGGAGAACTTCAGACTGAACATGAATGATGCTGACTGGTGGTACAGTGAAAAGAAACACAACACAAATTACATGAGGAGGCTCCACAAAAGCTCTGATTAGCATCTCCCTATGTCATTTACTGCTGTAAACTGTGTATAATATCATCTGTAACAGTGGCTGGGACTGAGAACTGGCATGAAGGTTATGGACAGATGCAAATGTGAGACAAGCCCAGCTGTGACTTAGTCTTCTTTTCTGGGAAGAAGAAAAGGATGGGAATGGCTTAGGGATGGAACAAACCCCAAGCTCCCAGACCAAGTCTCAGCCTGCTACAGTGCAAGTTTTAGCACAGACAGAACTCAGCATGAGCTGTTGGAGGGCAGATGGAAATATTGCTGCATCTCTGAGCACCAGGGCTAGTACAAGGAAATTATTTGCATATCTCTGAAGCCATCCTGCCCTCCAAAGCTCTGACACTTGGAAAAGGTGAAAGGAAGCAGTTTGCCAGAGTTCTGTTTGCAGCAACACTAGTAAAATACAAGCCCAACAAAGGCAGCCAGAATAAAAGAGCTCCGGCACAGCAAGGCTGATCTGCACGCCAAATGCTGCTTCTGCATCTGCTGGGATTGCTGCAGGGCTCAATACAGGACCCCTCCATGCACGGACACACTTCTGTTGGTTGAGTCAGATGGAGGGATGGAGAAATTTGTCCTGAGAGAAGTGTGTTAGACAGCTGCTGCAGCCGTTCAGCTTTGCATCATGACCAGCAGGCAAACACAGGGAGGCTGCCATTGCTCACATCAGCCCCGAGGATGCCTGTGCCACAGCAACCTCACCCTCGACCTCCAGAGAGGCACAGGATTTCAAGAGCACATAGACGCTTTGCCCTCCACCCCAATTAGTCTCCACCATCTGTGCTGTACATCCTGGAAGCAAAAAAACAGATCTGAGCTCAGGTCAGGAGATAGAAAGAATTTTCATTTACACAATGCACAACTGTAAAGATACACACTCCCCAGTATTCTTTTGCTCATACTTCAGGAGTATCCCCTGAATAGAAATTCAGAAATTTACCTTGAGAAGTTGCTCAAATAATGTTAAGCCAAAACACCTTTGAAAGACTTTTTTATTTTTATTTTTTTTAAAGGCTCTGATCTTTCAGATAGTTCATATCAAGGCTGCCAAAATAATCTTGCCCTGTAGTTTGAGGGCAGTTTCTCTTATTTGAGGAAAAGCCATTTTTAATTCACTAAAAGTGAGCATACAGAGGAATACCCAACAGGCAACTGAGCCTGTCTCCTTCCTTAACAAAAGGGAAAACCTTGTAAGTGTAGCAGCAAGCTCTCTTTTTTTAAATTATTAACTACCTAACATTCAGTAGACACTAAAAGTGGCATGCTATTTATTTTCTCTTATCCAGAAACATCATCAGCTTTACTTAAAGGTCCCAAATGTTAACTCAAAAATGAAAGTTGATTATACTTTTAATTCCTTGAATTAATCCAATACTTCTTGAAATGTTAACAAATCCCTTGTCTTTTCATTGTAAACTAATAATGATTGTGTTTATTCTTCTGGTATGCAATCCAAACAACTCCGTATCTTTCTTATTTTAATTATCAATAGTCACCCTTATAATTTTTTCAGAGTGTATGTGAAATTTGAAGTGGCAGCACACAAACCATTAATGCCAAACACCTCAGTTCTGATATAACCTTCTTATATGTTTTTCCCTATGATTTAGCTGTATTGTTTCCAGAAGATTCAGTTTTAAAATATCACTGATAACATCATGGCATAAGAAAATGAATAACTAAACTGAACATGAGCTTCTACTTTGTAATTGATTAGCTGTTGCTGAAATGTTCTGGCAAAAGATAGTATGGGAACAAAAAACTGACTAAACAAAACATGGATGTGTGATTGTTCAGAGGTAGAAATAAATTAGAATAAGGAAAATATTTTTTCTGCAAAACTATGCTGAACAACTGTTCATATAGATATAGTAATACATTCCAGTGTGCTGCAGTTCTGCATTTATTGTAATATGTTCAAATTATGCACATTTTTAATTAGCTTTAATGGATAACAAAAAATATATTCTTTTTTAATTCTATGACTAGCCAATGATCGTATTTCTCACTCAACGAATGAATACATTCCAAGAGGGCTGTCTTTGTAAGCAGGAATTTATGATAATTTTCTATAAAAGTTTTAATGAAATTCTTGGTTTCTGATCCATCTTATGTAATTTAAAGAACAAAATGTATCTGACACTGCATGCAGCATAACAAAAATTTTTATGATAGTTGTAAATATTATAGGCTAGACATACCCCATTTTTTATGGAATTATGCAGGAGAATTTGCACTATTCCTGCTCGTACTGCAGATGATGACAAATATTGCTCTAATGCCCATACCTCCCCCTGCAAAGACATCCTTCATCTCCATTATAAAATGTGTTTTAAGAGCTGTAAAAATACAAATATTTCACTCATCTGGATTTATTTACAGAGAGCAGCTTGGTGGTTTTTAAAGTCAGTTCACTCAAACTCACTGCAAAATAAAAATTTAAAATCTCTTTTTCATATACAGAACAAACTGTCTGCCTTCCCAGCCAGACTCACAGAAGACTGTTTGGAGGCAGATCCCCCTCACACAAGTTCTTTTATCTCCAGACAGCCAAAGGCTGGGGAGATAAATCAATAGGTCAGCCACAAACACTTACACATAACACCTTCACTGCATGAGGTGAACCTTTATAATCACATTCACCCAATTCTTGTTATTTACAACAAAGAGATACATATTGTACAAAAAATGTTCCCAAGGGGAAAAATTAGGAGACAGTTACTTCCTCTAAAGCACAAAACCCTTCCTCTGTACTGGCTTTGCACTGTTTTAGCTGATGCCTTTAGCATCATTTCCAATCCCAAAAGTGCAGGCACATGGGGCAACCCACTCCACAGAATGTCAAAACTGTTCTGTTCTGCACACCCCTGCAACAAAACACCTCTGGGTGTAACTACATGTGAAATAGCATAGCCCACTTCTCTCTTGAGCAGAAGAGCCATACAGCAGCATGCCCTGGCAAGGCTGCCTATACCAGATTGCTTGTTCCACCTTGTTCAATTGGGCTGTGCAATCCCAGAGTACACCTGCCCTGTAGGTCTCTTCTGGCTAGTGAGTAATAAGAACTTGTCATGCCTTATTGTAAGAATTGTCCCCATTGCTTACTGCAGGCACAAGTGTGCCACATGTCTGCTTCTTATAGGTACCGCTTCTTACTGCCAGGTCTGGGCTGAAGAGCAGAGGATTTACAGCACTGCTGGAAAAGCTGTGACATAGCTGCTTACTAAGCCACATCCCTAACCCAGAGCCCAGTGCTGCAGGTATGCCACATGTTTATTGGTATCCCAGGAAAGTCTTCTGAGTCTCAACAGGACCACACAGAGAAGCCAGATTAACAGTGTATGAGAAATGAAAAGATAAAAATCCTAACAGTTCAGAAGAAAAACACAAAAACACGAATTAAACTTGGTGCAGCTTTCCAGTGCTATTGTCTTACTCCCTGTCTTCCCAAAGGGAGCTTAGACTCTTGCATTTCCTAAGATAATTTGGAGCTTTTTATATGTGTGTATGCAATTTTCCAAAGCCAAATTGGAGGAAAATGAAGCAAAGCAAGAACTTTTACCCCATGGCATGACAATGACACCTGGATGATACCACTCCTATGGATGTGACCCTTGGGGAGATGCAAAGACACCTGTTTGTCTGGCATCAGTGCTGGAACAATGTCTATGCATGGACCTTTCCTGGAAGGTACTTGCCACTGTAAAACAGGTTTGATAAAGGACAGGGACCGAGCCTGGCTGGGGAGAACCATCTCCAGAGAATTAGGTCCCTCCTGCCTCATCCCAGGACAACTTCTCCATAGAGGTCTCCCTGAGCCTCTGCTCCAGCACTCAACAAGTTCCCATGAGCTCTCACCTCCTGCTCCCTTCTCCTAGGATGCTCTGCACCACCCTTTTCTGATTACCTTTCCTTACAGCTTCCTCAACTCCCTGTGCTGGGCAAAATGCATGGTCATGATGAACTAACGACAGTGCTCTGCTTCCCAGCCTCCCCTGCTCCCTTACCCCCACAGTCCAGTGATCCTATGCTGATCTTATCAAGGAACTGCATGTGTTCAGGAAGGAGGGGAGAGGTTCAGCCCCAGACATGCATATCAGCTCCATCTACCTCTCTGCCTCTCTGCAAAAGGTAAGTTCCTTCTCCCTAATTCTCTTACCCAGCCGTTGTGAGTACCTCCTTTGTGTCTCAATTGCACATCACTCAGCACCCTACAAGCATTTGCCTGTCACACACCTGGCTCACCCTCCCCTTGCTGCTGAGGCTTGTTTCCTGCTGGAGCCATGATCCGTGGCTCTGAGGCTCCTTCCAGCTTCTCCATCCCCGCTTCAGTATCAACCATCTGTAACTAACTTACAAGTTTTCTTTGTACAAGTTACATCGAAATGGGTGATCAAGCAGAAGAGAGGTTCCAACCCCTTCTCCACCAGTAGCAATAATTCTCGTCTCTATTAAATATCAGTAAACTTGCAAGTAAGAGATCAGTCAAGAGTGCCCTCATGGAGAAAAGAGTCAATCACATAGTACTCAACAGACACTCGAATCTTCAAGGTTAAGGTCTCAATCCTTGTGAATTACATGGTGTCTAAGCCTTTCCAGCCGCTGACTGAGACATTTCCTACATTTCAGACATACCTAATGACTCTCTTCATCCTCACTACCCACCCAAGCTCTACCTCAGTACTTGCTCTCTTATTAATTTTCTGATATTTAACAAGAATATATGCTATGTTCATAGTTTAATTCTCTGTAAAAGCCTTTTAATCAGAAAATTCAAATGTTTAGCAATCAAGGTTTCTGTCATCCTGACAGTTCCCAACTAACTGTCCTATACCATCAACACTTCAGAGTTTATTTTTCGTGGGACAGAAACTTTCACAGAGATCATGGAAGACTGAGGCCACCAGTGTGGACAGTGGAGGGCCTGGAGGAGCCTGAAGTGAGACCTGGTGCCCATCTCCACCAGCTCAGAGGCAGCCATGAAGAGCAGATGCAATGCTGGTGCCCAGTCTCAGCGCTGGTGCATTTGTCTGTATGCAGCACCTCCCACCAGAGCTCAGGATTGTGATTCGAGCAGAAAGACCTACTCAGGCTTGACTCAGAATATTCTTATATATACAGGCAAAATACTCCATGAGGAACACATGAAAGGTGTCTTCTTAAGTGCAGTCCTTAGCAAGCTTCTGACTTGAAGCACAGGGGAATATTCCACATGTCACAAAAGATGCAGCCACCACTGACACAAAGGCAAGATCTTGTCTGCATCCAGTTCCACACTGTGATAACAACACAGACTTTATGAAAAACCTTCCCATGTTTTTTGACATTAAAATAACTCCTAAGATGTTTGTCTTATCGTTGCTGGAAACAGATAAACTGTTTGATCTGGCATTACAAAATGAAATAAAGAAAAAAAAGTCAGCCTAAGGCAAATACTTGGCATAGAAACTCTTAGCTCAAACACTAAAAGTTTGGCTAAGTAGAAAGGAACTGAAAACTGAGTAGTATCTACTGCTGGTGCTCCCAGACCCACCTATAATGCTCACAAGGGAGAAGTGTATTAGCTGTGCCAAAGAAGATAAAGTGGTGTGTCTTTCCAGAAAAAAACCAACAAGTTCTTAGTTTCTCAGTAGGTTAAAGCAAAGAAAAGGAAAAAATGCAGACAATCCACATTCAAGGACTGTGAGAATAACCAAACCTTGGTAGGTACAGAACAAAACTGAACCAGCTGTAACACCTCTGTAAGAATAGATTCATATTCTGAATCAATGTCACACCACTACACGTGAGCACAGCACAAGCTAGATCCTTGGAAAATGTGTCAGTTAAAAAAAGCAAATACATTCCATAACCAAGGTTCTGATTTTATGCTAAAATACATCAGAGCATTCCTAATTAGGTCTGGTTCAAAAAAACCCTTTGTCTCCTAAAAATATGCTCAGTAACTGTTTGGTTATTTGAGTTGGCACAATGGTGAGTCAGCCCACTCACAATCAGAAAATAGGAAAGTCAGTCACAGCTTTCTAATTCAATAGGATATTCTCTCAGAAGTAAAACATTTCAGTTTGCAATTTGTATAAAAAATACTTTTACCTAAAAGCTATGAAAGGATTAAGTAAAAATAAAACATGGCTCACTTCTGCCTTTCAGAAAAGCCAATGGCAAATGTTCCACACACTTAAGTAGAACCAGTTGGGTTTCCTAATCCATCAATGGCTGAATTTTGTAACTGTCTTCTACTGATAAAACATTCACTTTCAAGACATAAAAGCAAATGGGTCAAAAACCTGCAACATGTGGAGCCAGAGATATTTCCCCTTTCACAAAGTGTTTGATATCACAGGCAGAGAAAAAAGCTTTGGAAATAATCAGAAAGACAAAGATAATATCAAACAAAAGTCAGGATTTTCATGAATGAAACCCTTACAGTTTAAAAGCCAGAAGAGTCTAAGGTTACCCCTCTAACTTATTTGTTCTTCCAATAAAAAATAAACCTTTTATAGGAAATCTGACATCTTCTTGCAAGATACATAAAATTCTGGCAGACTAAAGTGCTGTCCAAGTATAATGAAATCTCTAGCTGACGACTGCTGCTAAAAGTTCATATGGCAGATAAATGCTGGCATTGCACAACACTCATTTGCTCTGAATGAGCCAGGCTGGATACTGTCAGCAGTGTCATCATGCTCTGACACATGTGCCCAGACAAGTTACTCCCAATACCCAAGGCACCTAATACCTGTGGAGAGCAGTGTGTGAGCAGACAGACTCCCCACAGTCAGCTCTCTTAAAAGGTGATCTCTTCTGAAAAATCTGAGAAGATGGCACTTGTCATGCACAGAACTTTGTAAAAAAAAAAAAAAAAGGGCTCTGTGAGTTTCTTCTAATTTCTAATTTTAGAATAAATTAATACTGCATGTTAAGGTTCTTATGAATCTTTCAGTTTTTTCCTACCATACATGGAAGATCCATTGAAAACCAGTCTCTCCACCACCTCAAATTAACTTTTCCAGGTAAAACCGTCTCCCAAAGGCCCAGCTCTTCCATGATATCTAGTACTTATCATCCATGACTGACAGGTAAAGGCTATTTGCTCTTCTGCTCATCCCCTTCTCTCTTTGTCCCTATCCCTCTATATCTTTTCCACCACAGCTTTGCTTGGGTATTCCTCTAATTTGTCTTTGAGGAAGGATAAACGTGATGTTGAAAGCAAGACACTGGAAGAACTTTAATGAGATATCGTATCCTGAGTTCACCACAGCTTTCCTGTGTGGCTGGAGAAGCATTAATTTCAATGAAATCCAAGTTTCACTGGAGTAACAACACCCCTCCTCACAAACTTTGCCCCAAGCTCTTCTGCAGTGAATTTCCACATCTCTGAGGTTTCTTTCCTTTTCATCAGAACAGTCAGTGTAGCCTGAAGCTTCTACGGGCAAAGGAGCTGGCTCTTACTTAATCCAGTGGGACAGGATCTTTCCAAAGATCCCACTGTGATAATTTCAAACAATTTAACTATTAGTGAATTCAACTTATAAATATAACCTGTGAATAGGTAAATATGTATAGAATTGTTTGCATTTGATACATGCCCTTGTTCCCAGCCCTCAAATTTCATTCCTCTTCTGAAGATCTGATCCTGCAAATACTCAAACACAAGAATAATTTAATATATGACCAACCATGACAGCATCCATGGGACTATTCAAAGGACTCCTGGCAAAGGATTATGACTGACCTGCACATCTGGATTGTGTGTAGGTAACACCAGAAAATACCTATATTTCATGTATACAGCCACTGATACAGCTTTTAATGTGCTCTAGGAACTGAAGAGGTAAGCTTATACAGATTTATTCATTCTATCAAGAGACTGATAATTTCTCAGATGATCCACAAAGTACCAAATATGGTCATCTGAATTAGCTAGCAGTTCAGAAGTATTGCTTTTAAATTTGCTTACACAGGCTTCAACCTGAAATATAATAACTGTAAACTGTCTGCAATAGGCTAATAATAGCCTGAAATCTCTTAAGTTGGCATTTCATTGTTAATGAGCTAGACAGTGCATTTTTGGCATCCAGAGTAATTCTGGTGTCACTAAATATTTTGTGATTTTTGTGTTGGCTCTATTGGTTTGAAGATCATTAAGTTCTGTAAACAACATACAAGCAAAAGCATTAAATACAATGTGCCGAGAAAAAGTTCCAGCACCCAGAGAAAATTACTGCCTTCAAGGCTAGAAAAAACATCTCTGGCATGAAACTACTGGTCATAGAATTCTACAAAGTGTTTTAGTAGCTGTCACTTTTTCGACCACAAGAAGACAGCAGACTTTCTAATGCATTTTAACAGCAATGCCATTTTTAGGAATGTATTAAATAATTAACACTAGTGTACATGCTGTAATTTGCTAAATGCTTTTCAGCTGTACAAAGACACAGTTCTTTCCAAAACAAAACTAAAAATTAGCACCCAGTTGCTAATTAGCAGACTAGAAGACACATTCTTCTGACCTTCTGTCAGATTAAGCTTTCTGCACTGCTTGTACTGCATCCCTCTTTTTGTGGCTCAGTTCAACCATTTAGCTTACTTCTTATTTTCTACAGAAAATGAATTTGTTTTCTATGTCATAGCATTTTTGTCCTTTTAGCACTAACATATTAAAAAAAAAAGTTTATATAATACTCTATTTGCATTTTTAATATGTTTTGTTTATTTTAAAAACCAAGAGCTGAGCATGCACATTACTGATGCAAAAAGCATAGTAATGGAAAAACAGGCCCTTATTTGTCAGCTGAAGTAATTCGTGCATTCAACCAAATTTTTCCTTTTAAATTAGAAATTAGAAAGTTAAATGCACATGCTAAAATAAGCTATAACAAAAAGAGGAGGTGACTAGTGCACTAATCTCCATTTAGCTGTATATCTAAACTTTCACATGACTATTGTGGGACCTGGATGTTTAACTCTAGCAGAATACTTTGAAACTCAGGATTTTAGTATTAATTTAATTTCCAGCTAAATCCTTGAGGTAGATAAGGGAGAGAGAGAGAGGAAGTGATAAAGAGACATTTTTTCAAAAAAATCACCACTGACCTTAAAAACTGCTGAATTTAAATAACAATCTTAGGTTAGACATGTAGTATTGATTATTTATTTAGTAAAGTAATTCACATGAAACCCCTTGTCTTTAATAATATTTCAATGTTAATTTCATAGCTTGCATTTTTGTAGAATGCTGGAACTTTTATCAAGTTATCTTCAAACATTTGGCTTTTTGACAGGTTTGCACAAGTCTTCAATGAATACCTTCACATACATACGGGACACACATTCAAAGAGATAATATGTGGAAAATTCACTAATATATACACAAGATTATAGCAATCAATTTAAAAGATTAAGATTTAAGCAATTAAATAATTCTAGTATGTAGTACAAAAATTTCAGTGAAACAGTTCTTATATTTTTACACTAAATGTAACAGAGGAGTACAGCCCTGATAATAAAATGCTTGGTCCTATGAAGACAGAAATATAAAATTTTACTAGCTTGGTGATAATTTGATTTAGAACCTCATGGGATGCATACAAAGTCTGATTTTCAAAACCTATGGGAAAGGCAGTGGAACAGGCAACTGTGATGAGGCTTTTGGAGGCTTTTGAAAGAGTAGTGCTTCCAGCTCTGCAGTCCATGACGGATTGAATCACCCTCCTCAGTGCATTGAGACTTCATATATACAGAAATATATTTATATATATATATGTAAGGCAGAAAGAGGAAGGGAAAGGGAAAAAGAAAAGTCAACCAGATATCCAACCAGATAACCCAAGACAGTCAGCACTTGTCTTGACTGTTCTCAGTACTGGTGGTTTTTGCATCAGGCCATTTTTTCTCTATTAGGTATGTTCATTTTTCTCTTATGTAGCGAGGAAACATTTGGGCTTCCACTATGGAATGAAAGCTACTAGTGAAAGTGGGCTTTCACTAGTTACAAAACTAAATGCTACAGATTATTTACAACAGCAAATAAAAAAGAACATAAAAAAAAAAATAAAGTGGGAAAGAGCATTTAGAAGTCGAGTCATTGCCTGGAAATGGCCAGAGACTCACCTAATTCTATCGGATTCTTTACCTGTGCTTTGAACATGATTCTGCTAAGGCCAAAAAATTACTTGAACCATTCATTTCATTGTAGATTCTAAAAGGATTTTTCTCAAACAACATATTTCTCTTGCCAAATGTATTTGGTAAAAAAAGTATGAGTGAAATCAAATGTTTTTCTAGCAAGTCACAAATACATAGACTGAATCAGGCAAATTTTAGTCTCAAGCTCCTTTCTTAAAAGAAGTTTTGGGCTTATACTCTTTGGTCTTGTAACATATTAGGAACATTAGGAGAACCATTTTCATACAATTTTGTTTCTTGGATAAGGAGACACATTTAATTTTCATCCAACCCAATTCAGCAGCAGCTAGGGCAGAAAAAAATCCTATATTCCACAGGGCTTCCCAGTTGCTTCAGCCTCATAATTTTTCCCCCAACTGTCCTCCAAGCCCCTGCTAACAATGCTGGCTCTGCTCATGCTGAAAACTAGTGCAGGGCAGGGGATGCCTGATGGGTACATGGAATTAAAAATCCCTTTTCACATAAAATGCTGGTTTTTTCAAATAGTGTTGTTCCCATCTGTGTAAAAGTTTTTACTCTGTATGTTTAAAAGTAAGTCTGGAAAGATTTTGTAACTAGGCTTAAATATCCACTAATTAACTATAAATATGACTAGGCATAAATACCCACCTCTAATTATTGCTCAATTAAAATAATAATGGTAGGCTTCTTTCTCTAATCAAAGAAAAATGAACTCTTAACTGAACATTTCACAAATGTTTCATATCAATCAGCAAATAAAAAACCCTTGAATTTTTATTGCAGTATTTACTTGTGTTACTGAGAGCTTTTTACAGCATCTATGATTAGAATAAACCCTTTTATTTACAGCATGTTTGCTCTCACTAGGATTGAAGTGTGCACAGGAAACCAAAAAATGTTCTCTGGGATGTCTTAATAAAAACATATGTAAATAGTTGGGAAAACAAAAACAGTAGCGTATAAAAGCAGCAAACTTCTAAAAGAAGCCTAAATTGTTGCTGGCAGGTTTTTCCCCTAGTTAAATAGACTGGTGAAAATTCCCCTTTAGGACAGTGCATGCAGAGCATGCATGGTTTCTGGAAGTACAGGCTGGCTTCCAAACTGTGGCTATAACACAAAATTAGATAGCGAGTATGTGAAGAACAAAGGCTAAAATCCCTAAGAATTAGAAATTTATTTGATAATTGTATGAATGCAAGGTAAATATTGTCTTTTTAACTTGTGCTCTGACCACTAAGGATGCAGTTTTATGAACAGCTTTCCAGTAGCAACTGGATCTATGCACTGACCTCTCTGAGACTGCTGGAAAATTTGCTAGATTATATTTCAGGTGTATTAGACCCCCCTCCCAGCTCATCAGCCAACAGCAGTAAACAAGTGTTTATACAGGGAAAAACATAAGGGGAGAGAAAGTAAATAGAAGTGAAAAGATAGATTTTCTACCAGCATAAAGTACAGCTTCTCTTTCTTATTTTTCTTAGAGATGCTCAGATTCTTATATAATTGCATTATTTTTAGTGCTGGAGAGCTAAAAAATCACAGCAAAGGACCCAGACTTGCAACAACATGAGCAGGTGTGGCACTGAAGTGTTCAGACTGCTCACCTGACAATCTCTCAAAAAAATGCAATTTAACTCTAGAAAGACATACCAGTTAATGCAGCCTTACGGTAACCTGCTGTATGGTTCAGATAATCTATTTGAAATGTGAAGTGATAGACGAGACCTCCATTTGTCACATCTTCCTCTGCAGATAAGTGAAGATAAAAACAGAACTCACCATTATTCACCAGGACATGGAGTGGACAATTCTTTGCTCTAAACTGCTGCACAAATTGCCGTATAGACTTCATGGAAGCCAAATCACAGTATAAAAACTCCACTGGAAGAGAAGAGGAAATAAAAACAAAGAAAGTCAATTACAGTGATATAAAACCACATAGACATCAGCAAGGACTCCTGTGATAGCATCACTAGTAAAGTAAATTTTTAAAAAGAAAATGGACTTTTCAAAATGAAGGGTGAAGCTGGTCTCAAGTTCTTTCTTTCTCCTTCCTCCCTTCATTTCTATTCTTAAAATATTGATTCTTCCCAGAGTGAATATGGGGAAAGTGGCAGTCAGGAGGTGAAGGAGGGCATCAAACGAAGCACACGGGTTTTACCCTATTTTTCTTACTACTGCTACCATTCAGGAAGAGGAGCTACAGTGCTGCAGCACTGAGATGATCAGGACATGGCAGCTGGAAATCAAATGGGGAGAGGGCACATCAGACACTACAAGGTTTCCCTGTGTTTCTGATGCAAATATGCTGCCCTTTGTTTTTTCCCAGACTATCTACTGAGTACCAGTGGTTGGAATAGTTTATAAAACAAAGATTTATTGCCAGTGGGAGAGATGAGCAGCAGCACACCCTGAACACAGCAACTCTGCTGATCACTAAAAGGAAATAGAGCATTGTAAGTAATGATGTGGCTCCTGTGGACATTCAGGGACATTCGGTATCCAGGTCACCTGGGAGCAACAACCAGACACGAAAATGCCGTTTAAATGTGGGTAAGAGTTGTGTTGACACTTGGCTTTGGCAATGGCAGTGTGATTTGAGAGGAACATACCTCACATGAATATTGTGGGTGGCATCCTGCCTATGCTGCTGATGTCAGTCAAAGGGCAGGCTGGCAGGGGCAGGGGCCTGGCAATCTGACTGCACACAATGAGATTGCTCAAGGGGCAGGGTGTCAGTGTCTCAAAATGTATTTGATACCAGTATGTCTTTATTTCCATGAAAACACATATCAAACAAGCATCCTTTTGTCCGAAGCATTACTCAGCCATTGACCTGCACTAGAATGCTGCAAAATTAATTAGTCAAAATAAAAAATATTATTTTGATCCCCCAGCAGTTTTAAACACATCAGGTCTTAAAATTCTCCTGCTGCAGTTATTCAGCCTTCACCCTGGGCTCTCACAGCACTGCCTCATCGATTGCCTTGCTTTGCATGAAGCTCTGATCAGAATTATGAAGTGAGAAGAAGCAGTGCCCCCTGCCAACAGCAGTAGCTGTCCCCACACAAACAGTCCAAATTTTTTACAAGCCCTGCAAAGGTGAAAAAGAAAGAAAATTATAACCTCGTCCAACTGTTTTAGCCTTTAAAAAAGTTTATATTGCATGTCGGGCTTTTGGTTTGTTTCAGCATTAGCTATGCTTTAAGGAAGAAAATGGGATGTTCTACCATAAATATTAGTCTCCCTTCTGGTTTCCTACTTGTCACTGTGGGAGCCCAAGTCAGCCACCTGTTCTCAACTCCACCCTGAAAAGATACCAGGACACTGAGGTGGATTTGTTTGAGCCTCCTCCATGATGTAGATTTTCCAAGGAAGAGCAAATGGTGTTTCAAATTAAGAAAGTCAAACAATACTGAGTGACCTTCTGTGACTAGTTCCTTCAGAGAGAAAGGCAAAGGCTGTGCAAAGCATCTCTCCTTGATCACTGTGTCCTTGCAGGGTGAGCCCTTACCGTCCTGTTTAGTTTCAATGAGCTCCCAGATTTCCCAGTCTCTGCACAGATGCTCAGTCTCCAGGATGGGGTTTCAGAGGCTCACCATGTTTTCCTCCCTCCCTGCTGCCCTCCCTCCTCCTGCTCCACAGGAAAGAACAGCCAGCCCCTTCCTTGCACATGGGTTCCCCCCTTCTTATGAAAGAATCAGCCTTTGAAAGACGGGGAAATTAAAGAGATACAGTTCTTCAAAAATGTCTTTCTGACCGGAGGATTAAACTATTGGATAAATAGGCTCCAGTGCAGGCTGCAATAAGAGACCTTTCCTCTTACTGTCTTCCCTGGTCCATCAGGGATGTTTATCCTGTCCCTACCAAGACTCTGAGCTATACTGCCTCTTTATAGTGTGTCAGTAGTGTAACAGATTAGGAAGGCCTGCAGGCACAACAACAAGATAAATAAAAGAAAGATATTCACAACTGTTATTTAATTCCTTTACAGGAGAACAGTTTCTTTAGTTCCCTTAGTATGAGGCATCAATAATCCTTATATATATTTGGAACCTAGACGTATTAGTCCTCTGAAATTGTCTTAGTGAATGTATATAAATTATTCAGTGATCTTTTCCATTAATAAAAAACAAACAAACAAACAAACAAACAAGAATGCTTAGATTCCAGTTATGAGAGAGTGTAATAGATAGTGCCCAGATGTAAGATAGTGTAAATACATTTTTTCAAAGTGACTCTAAAGTTATGCCATTTCAACAACACTGTCCCCCATGAATAGAAGTGGAAAATTTCTTGATCTCTCTGCAGACCTTTAGGTGCTCAGCAATTTTCTTTAATTTCATTGAAGCCCTGCACATGGAGATGTTAAGGAAATGTAGAAGTTATTAACTTCTATCAATGAAGAGAGCTGTTCAGGCCATTCCTCCTGTGGCCTAGCCATTGTATGAAACCACAAGAATGGCACTGTAGTTCCTCAGATATCCAAAACCTGATCATAATAAGTTATTAATAATTTGTGCAACGAGTGGAGTGAAGACCTAGATGAAGCTTTATGCTGACTCTGCTGTTGTTCTACTTCATTAGGCAGCTCATCAAGGAAAGATATTAGGGAAAGTATGATCTGCTTCTTAGGAGGCAACTCCTCCAATGGAGGAGTCACTTTCAATAAAGAAATATTTATCTTGGTACAGGAGGCATTAGGCCTTCATTAGCTGTGGTATTTTGTGGCACGGTGCAGGCTCCAACCCCTTGTTCATCACCAGTACGGACTCTGATGCGTTATTGTCTCTATTGCCACTACATATGCAAGAAAAGCAGACCTCTGAGGACATCCACTAAACTAAATTTTAATCTCTTCCTTTATTTGACCTTGCATTGCCAACAAGAATGGTGGTTAATGCTTGCCAAGAGAGTGATTTTTTAGCCTGACCAATGCAGTCTCATTCTTCCCCATAATTAACTTTTTGTTGCAGCGTCTGATCTCCCCTCCCTTAATTTTTCAGTTCTGCACAACAAATGCTATCCTTCATTATGACTGTTCAGTGCTCATACTAATGGCACACTAGGCCAAGGCTGTCATTACCTAACTTATTTACTTGCTTACTTGGAAAGCATGTCACCATATTCAGTATTTGTAAAGCACTTGCCATCAAAAGGTCGGAACATGCTTCGGAAAGGAAAACAAACAAACAAATCCACCCCCAAACTTTTCTTTCTGCTCACAGGGCAGAAACATTAACAGCTAGAGTCCCTGTTGGTGCTTATTCATGCGTGGCGGCCCTTTGCTGGGGAGGTGGATTCGCTGGTGCCTCTCCCCTGGAGAAACTGTGCCAAAATGTGGCTCCAAGTCGTGTGCTGACTCAGAGGCAGGGCCTTGAGCAGAAAATGAGCTTCTTCTTTGTCCTATGATGATTTTTTAAATCAGTGTACTGAAGAATTACAAGTTAGAAGCTAAGAAAAATGGTAAGTTTTTAGAATATTTTGAAGCATGCAAAAATATACTAAGCATGACAATTTTTTAGATGCCTTAGTTAGAAAAGACCAGTGTTTAATAATGTGAGAAAATGACCAAACTGGATTGTGAACTTAGAATGTAACTTGAATTACTTAATGGAAAGAAAAATGGCAATGTTTTTCCATATAGGATAGGTATGAGCAAAAAGAAGATGTTCATTAACAGCAAGAAAATTGTAACATGCCAAAATTCTTGTCTTTTACCACAATAGTGGCCTTCTGTTTTAGAGTTTAATAATCTAATAAGTTTTCAAAATTACTTCATTCTTTTCATTTTCTGTATGCTGTTAAGTACAAAAATGGAGAGTAGAAGCTACATACAGAATAAGCTCATACAGAATATCTGCAGGTAATGCTACTGAAGTATTCAAATTTCTAACTCTACCCCAATTTATCTCCCCTTTTCCTGTGTAACTTGCTTTCAGGTACTTCTGTAGTGACAGACATACCTGTATTTCTTTCTTCAACTGGATGTGTCCTGTGTTCTTATCTAAATAGTTTTTCCAATGAATGCAATACATCCATAACTGTCAGACACTGGCTAAAATTTTCACTCCTAAAAATATTTTTCTATTATTTTATTTTAATTTGATGGCTCAGTTGTCAGAGAGTTATTAGCTTTTGAAATACAGGAGGAGCAAAATTTCCCAAAAGACAGCCAGTTACATATGCTATTAACCACATATGAATAGATATGTATACAATGGTGCTACAATTGCTGCTTTCCCTAATTGCTTTCTTTCAAACATGCCTGGTGCAGCAACTTTTCAGCCACAGGGAAGTCAGCACAATGTTTTCTGGGTGCACCTCATGAGGCTCATACAGACCTCACAAAGCCACACTGGCTGCCACGTGTGACACTGCTGAGCACATGCACTGTGCAGTGCCTGCTCCTGCATTTTACACCTTCTGCTTGCTTGGCCATGGCAACTAAAATGAGAGAGCCTGAATGACTGGCATCTGGTAGCTCCTGACACCCTGAGACACATCTGAGAGCTTTCTGACACCCTGAGACCCATAAAATCCAGGAGGAGTCCCAGCATTAGGAGAGCCTGAGACGGCCCCGAAGATCTCACACCCGCCTGAGCTTCCCCATTTCTGTCTGCCTGCTTCTTCACACTATTACCACACCTTTCTTCACATTCAGAGTTCCCCTCCTTTACTTTCCACACCAGCACAGTTAACTGTGACTGCACATTTCCTCTGTGTCTGTATCACAGGGCATAAAAAGCATGAAATGAAAATTTCAGTCTGGTATGGAAGGAAAATTCAGAAGCAAAAAAGAATGGACAGATAATTCAGTGAAGGATCAGGGATTGTAACTTCTGAGATATTTACTGATCATCTGAACACAGGAAAATGCAATGTTTTGATTCCCTCAAGGACTACACCACTTAGGCTTGGTTACATCAGATTAAGATGGCATAAGGCCACCTACCAAATACCATTTTTTATGCATTCAGCTCTAATTCACCACATTGAAATTTTTATGGACAGCTACAGATCTGCTTCAGCAGAAATCATAAGTCAAAGGTTTCTTGCTTTTAGTACTTATGCCACAGCAGTTTTCTATTATTTTCAAAGCCTTTGTGTTAAAAACACATGCAGGGGATTCATTCTAAGGAAAGCTGCAAGTCTGCCCAGAACTGCAGGGAGCTGAGGACTACAGAAAGGATTGCTTTGCCTGTTCCTACTTGCCACCCATCTATCCAGTGTCTGAAGATAGAAGGAAGAGTTACCTCTTCAGCAAGGAATAAGGGATGCTTCCTAGACAAGGTACTAAAAAACAGTGTTCAGTAGTCAGGTATTCATGTCCAAAAAAGCATCTCCCAGGTACATTGCATTCTGGTTTCTGTGTCTCCACAGCAGGGTTATGCTCTGGCATCTGCACAGCAGCAAGAAGGAATGCTGTCCTGCTCACAAACAACTGACCATGATTCTGAGAATTTGGACAGTGTCATGGAGATGTTTATCAGAAAGGACCCTTGATGAGTCAAAAACCTACCATCTGCTAGATGCTGCACAGCAGAGCTAGGGAAGATTTGTCCAAAAGGTGACACATGAAAATGAGGTGGAGCAAACCTCAGGAAAGAAAGAGCTGGGAAGAGAAGAAGACATAAAGCAGTACTGACTGGAGTCTAGTTGCATTTTTTCATCACGCTGTCCTTGCTGTGAGTGGAAAATGCAAAAGCAGTTCTACACTGCTAACACAAACTTCTGGTTTCACATTCTGCCCGCTGGATATGTGCAGCAGCACAAAAAGTCCCCATCTACAAAACACAACTCCCATTAACAGAATTTTCCTACATTGTCCGGGACTCACACAAGGGCTGTGATGCAAGTTCTGCTCAGACAGGCATGATGACAGAACACTGCATGCTATTCAGGACCATAAAATGCTTACTTTAAAAGGACTTCTCAGTAAACAAAACCAAGCAAAATCCTTCAGGTGAGTAAGGCATGTACCAACCAACTGCATATTGAGCACAACAAGAGATAGCCAACATAAATGCAGCAAGCACAGTGTCTCCTGATTATGCCATGCTCCTGCCTTCACACACTTGATGACTTCTCTGGCCTCTATACTATAAGAACTATATAATCTCCTCCATTCTGCCTTAGAAGCCAAGATTCACAGAGATAAAACATTAACACACAGAAAATCCTAGTATGTACAATCCTACCCATGGCAGTGATTGATGCTTAATTCCAGTTGTGGTTATGGTGACAATTTCCAGCATTTTGGATTCTAGTCCTTCAAATTAGTATAAACATGTGACCTTGGAGCAATGCTTGCTGGGCATTTTATAAGTTCTCTACAGTATTATTCTCTGTCTTTTATTAGCCTGAATAATTCTGTGGCCCTTTATCAGACCACTGATCTTTCACAGACTATTAACAGAAATAATAAAGCATGGGTAACTCTAGAGCAGATTTACTGTTCAAGCTGATGCTTGTGATATACTGAAGAAGAAGTCAAATAGAAGACATCCATCTGGCAAAGTGTGTGAGTGCAGTGGCACAGATCAAAATAGTGAGCATATTTAAAGATATACCATTTGAGAATTTTTTATATTAAAAGATACACTCACAATTTAAGGCAGCCTAGTTTGTCTGCAGCCTTTCAGCAGGCAAGCAAGAGCACCTAAATTCAGCTGCTTCTTCTCTGAGTCATCCATTCTAGCACCTCTAACTTTAAAGGCAGTATAAAGAGATTGACTTCCTGTGCCTAATGTCAGCCTTTGTAAACAGCCTCCATGTGTCATCTGGACGATTCAGGGAAACAAGAGGTTTACATCAGTGTTACAACATAAAGAGAAATCACATTAGGCAAATATTAGAAATTAATATTGTGGGGTTTTTTTTGCTTCTGCATGAAAGTGGTACTTTGTGGAGCCTTTTCTTAAACACAGAGCTTTACCCCATTGTACTAAGAGAAATGGGTAAAAACATCTTCAGCTGGAAGCTGTTTTGTTTCTCAGAGATGGAAGAATAAAATAAAAAAAGGAATTGGCTTTCAGAAACTGAACAGTCTGCCTTCTCAGTTTCCACAAGAGAAGTGTGTGGCCTAGTACAGTGATCCTTTAATTTGTTACATTCAAGAAACACCCCAGTATCTCTTGTGTACTGGTTAATCAAAATGGACAAGGAAAAGAACCATGTTCTTTTAAGGAAAAGAACAATGTTCCAGTTCCATCACTACCAGCAGCTCCCATTACTGCTGAAATGTCAGCTCATCACAGGAGAGACCCCTGAACAGCTCCACAAACCACACTGCCAGAGTACTGGGACCTAACAGCAGTACAAAAGGGAGGGAGTCCATCTAATGCAACACAAATGCCCAAGTGTGACTCTGCTGGTTGCAATACCGGGTGGGATGTAATTTAGATATGTTATCTTTTCAGCACCATTCACACAGGCATGGCATGCCCTGGGTTTTCCAAACATGCAAGCAGCGCCTTACTGTATGTTATCTGACATTTTCTGTTCAGTGTGGCCAGAGCTTGAGAAGAAATAAACTACCATCAGCTCATCAAATAAAGTAACCTTGGGAGGTGATGGCAGCAGTGGGATCTACAACTAGCTCTCAGGGTGGAAAGATTATCTCAGCTTCACGTGGGTAAAATTTCCTCAAGATTATTCACTGGGGAGGCTTAGCTTTTTAAGAATAGCAAATATACAATAATAGATACACATAGAATTTCTTCACATGCTTTCACCTCATGAGTTCAGGTGCTCCTTATCCGTGTTTCTTACTGTAGAGGGACAAAGCCCTCTGATATCCTCCCCCATTGCTATGGGAAGACTTTGTTTTCACCCCTCTGAAGAACTTTTTTGGGAACTCCTTCTGTCACCCTTTTGAGTATATGTGGATGTGCCTCCACATAAGTTGAAAGGAAATATGACTTTGGCTCTTCATAGGACCACTTAGAGCCCTGTGAAGAAATGGGTGGGAAAATGCCATGGCCACATTAATTTCAGTCTGAGCCTGATATTCAGAACGGAAAAAAAAAAAAAAGAAAAAGGTTGCAGTGAAAATACTTATGATATCTGTTTTGTGTTTTGGAGAACTGAGGAAGGCAGCCTTCCTCCTGTTAACAGCTAAGCATGCTTTCTTCCCTCCAGAGTATCAAAACCAAAAAGACCTGCCCAGGTAAAATCCCTCTGCTTCATGGGGAAAGAAGAGCTCACAACAAGCTTCTCAAAATTCATCATTTACAGACAGAAGAGAAGATGGCTTAGAATATCTTCTTTACTATTATTACCCTCATTGCACTGGACAATCTTTAAGAGTCCCTTCCAATCCAAACTATTGTATGATTCTGTATACTTTTTTGTGTACTTTCTTTATACTGTATTTTCCTCTTGCTTCCCGGTGAATAGATTTTTATATTAAATTTCATTGCTGTATTTTGTGAATTCTAGATATGTGGTTTTTTTTTCTTCTCAGGTGACATTTACTCCTTGGAATGGCTTAACTCTACACTGTGACTTGTATCTCATTTAAAACCTAAAAAATATATGGCATATATGCAATGCACACAACACAGCGTCCTCTATTGACACTCCTGCCGGGACTGAAACTCAAGTGAAGAGCTTCTTGGATGTAATACAGAGTCAAACAGTTAATGAAGGTAAAAGTCACCAAGGCTTATACAAGATGACAAAAGGAGAATGTACTTCAGAGCAAGCTAGGATCATGATTCTTCCTAGACATTATGCTGAGTCCTCAACTGATTTAAACTGGTGTAGTTTTGCCAAGTATATGGAGCTGTCATTTGCTTCCAGTTTCTCAGCTCTAGATTTGCACATTCCCAATGCATCTTGGATTGCAAAGCTTCAAAGTTAAAATATCAAATCACTTGCATGATTTGATGATCAAGGACACACAGAGGCATATGAGAGATGGCAAAATTAATGCCAGAGACCTTTTGCTGGTAGTCTTCTCCTTCAGATTACTTTATTAGATGAGTATTCTGACTAAAACAAGTGCCAGTACTCATCCTGAGCTGTTTCTGTCTCAACTTGCAGAACTTTTTTTCTGTATAGGCAGCTTACTTTTCACAAGAAATTTAAAATTATTTATTTATTTATTCAATAAATTTTCTCCAAGCTAGCCAAACCCTACCAAATTCAATTCAGTTTCACATTATATACTTTGCTCGTATCTGTACACCCCTAAATCTTGCTTCCCACAGCCTCCCTAATTTATTTAACTTTTAGTGTGAAAGAAGTACTCATATTCCCAGTGCATACATTTTGGAGGGAGAATCAACATGAACTTCCATGAAAAAAAAGCTGTTCAGGAAGTGAGGGGTTTGCTAAAATGGGACCTTAATTACAGACACTCATAGAGCCATAATGTTTGTAGAACTGACTTTTTGTTTTAGTTGCTACAATAATAGACCTCCAAATCCAATAAGTCTGCTTTTGGACTGAAATGGCTTAGTGCAGATGATACCCCAGTTCCCACAGTAGCCCAGGACTGAGCTGGGTCACTTTGTCTTTGCTGGTGCAGGTCTGTCTTCTGTCATGGATGTAACTGTCACAAGATGTGAACTGACTTGTAACCTTCAGCCTTTTAAATTTTATCTGCCATTCTAGGTTTAAGTATCAAATGTTTCAGTCAAAATTCAGAATGCAACCAGCATGTCCTAGTCTGTCATGCAGGAGTTTCTTTCCATAAGCCAGTGTCAAGTATCTACTTGGAAATCTGAAATAAATCACTTCTAGTAGGACGTTTGTTCATCTGCCTAGATATTTCATAGATAATATTAAATTTTGATTCCTGGCCAGACTTTAATACTGGAGAATCATTATTTGATGTCAAAACAGATCTCCAATTGGCTACATTTCCTGAAAAGAGCATGTATCTTCTGAGAATATTTGCTTACCTTTTCAAACCCACAAAAATAAAAACCTCTGGTGTGAAGAAGCATGTTTGTAATAAGCTTTGGTATTACCGCAAAAACACCTCAGCAAATATTCTGCTTCACACCCTCTGAGGTAACAGAGAGGCTGATAATGTCTCTGCTTTGTAGTACTTCAAGGATAGAAACCTTGCAGATTCAAAAAAAAAATATAAAAGGGAATAATATTTCCAAGCTTCAGGCAAAAACAATTTTGAGTTGTCCAATATACAACATCTAGACATGAGAACTATCCATAAAACATACTTTGACAAAGACTACCTTCCTTTTCCCCAGAGGTTTTCTGCTTTTCACTCTCTTGTCAGTCCTAGTGCTCATGAGGCAAGCTTGAGGGGTTCTCAGACCCACTTTTTTTTTTCTTTTTTTTTTTTTCCTCTTTATTTGGAGATACTCTTTGCATGGATAATCAAGTCACTGCTCGCCTGTGGCAGCAGAGGTAGCAAATGTGACGGAGAGGAGGCAACAGGAGCAGGTAGCAGGGGTGGAGGAACTGCAAAAGGCCAGGGCTACCCCTTCAGATCTAGGGCCAGGTTAATCACAGCTCACCTGGTTTCACTCAGTGGTGTGGCTGCTCTCCCCTCTCATCCTTGCCCCACTTCATTCCACCCACACAGGTCTGCTGGTGCAACTGCTTCTCCTGGTTCATGCCAGCCTATACCTGCAATGTTACCTGGGTTATGGTAAGGGAATATCAATAACCTCGCACACCAGGGCTG
This sequence comes from Parus major, assembly GCF_001522545.3. Lineage (NCBI taxonomy): Eukaryota > Metazoa > Chordata > Aves > Passeriformes > Paridae > Parus > Parus major. The sequence goes on from NC_031768.1 coordinate 34,256,910, forward strand.
TCATCCCTTCCCACTCCTCCAAGAATCAAGATACATAGGCTTATTTTTTTCTTCTCTTCAGATCTGGCATGAGACTGTTTCTCTTTCATGCTTAAGCAAGCTTAGGTCTGTACAGGGCTTCTAAGATGTGATTCATCTGACCTGTTTCACAAATCTAGTTTAAGATGAGATGAATCATGTCTTACAACTATTTATTCCTCTCCACAGAACGCAAAAGGGGCTTGGGGACACTGACTCAGATTAAAATCTCTGCATCATGAACCTCAAAAGTTAGGTGATTTGAATCCTAATATTCAGTTTCAGCTACTAATGAACAAACAGAAAAGACATGAAAAAAAATCAGAGAACTGGGAATGTGTGCAGATGACTCAGTGTTATTCACCACACTCAAGATTTGGGAAAAAAAAACAGAGAGTGAGAACTTCCAGAAGAATCTTGCCAAAGGCTCATAGATAGCTGTAACAAAGAAAATTCGTGCTGGAAAAAGACGAGAAGTCTTGCAGGGAATGTTTAAATTCTCCCTTATTGTGAATGTCTCCAAAATAACTGTGACTTCTCAAAAGAATATTTGAGATACTGTTGCACACTCTAATCGACAAACACATCCCAAGAGTCAAAGATGGTAAAGATAATTGTTGTGGCTGGTTTTGGTGAAACTGTGTGTACATGCATGTAACTGAGACTGAGCTCAAGCAAACTGCAAGACATCATAATTTTTGTAGTAATGACACTGGCTATGCATCCCAGGTGAGAGCTGGCAGCTTTGCTGCTACTCTATAAATCACACACCTCTCACAGCTACTAATCTGCCGCAGAGATCTTTCAGGCTAGCAAAGTGACAGGAAAAAGAAGTGTAGAAGAATAAATTGCTAAGAATAGAAACAGTCTCTTGATTGCTGCTTCACAGGCTGCCCTCTACATGGATTCCACCTCCTTTCTCTTTTTACTTCTATACAAAGAGGTATTTCTTATTATTTTTAGGATATAAAAAAGGCTTTGGTTTTTTTGGCTTTTTTCTTTGAGATGGATTCATCTTTAGGAAACTTCAGGTCTCTCCCCTCACCCCGTCCTGTTTTGTTGCTTTGTTATTCTTCTCATCCTACCTCCACTGCTGGTCCTCCAGAACTTTTAACATGATCACTCTAATGTGGTGTTCCTAGTCAGTGATGGGGCTTTAAAGCAATCATCTTTCATAGCACTTCACTGCTAATGCTGACCTGGAATTTCAGGCAATGTCAGCCAGATCCACTGTGCAAGGAGCCACAGGGTTCTTCTCCTCCATCTCAATATTCAGTGCTTCTGGTATTTTCATTCTTCTTGAAGGCAAGCTGGCTTTTGGACATCTCTATAATTCTTGCCTGAAGAATATGCATCCTGTCTATTATTCTGTATTGGCTCATGCTGATAAGTATTTTCATTAGATGTTTTGTGAAAATTCTTCCTTTTGTTAGGAAAAAATAACCCTGGGAAGGCTATGTACAGCTGGAAAAGGTACACTCATTTGGGAACTATTTAGGGAAGAAAAAGATACTTTTAACTGCCCATAACCCCCTTTTTTCAAGCAAAGCAAACTATCTTTTCTAAAGGTACATCTTGGGGAAGGCAGTCCACCAAGATGATTGGTTCACACCAGGTGAACAAAAAGAGGATATTTAAGTATTTCTCCTACTCAAAAATACAACTTGTGCACGACAGTCTTTTCCCACTGCCTTTATACCAGCTTTAGGGAAAGAACTACCTGCACAGGTAAGTCTTTGCATTGCCATTCAGGCTCTGGACTTTATGGAGATACTTCATTAGCTAAACTAATTTTAAAAAGATGTTGGTGATATAGTCTCCAGATGTGAATTTCTCACCTGCAGAAGGGACAGAAAGTATGGATCAACGAGTCAGTGTGCTACAGTGAAGGCAGCCAAGCCTGCTGAATTGGTGAAAAGAGATGTACAGCAGAATTAAACACATAAGAATTGCATGAATCTATTTCTTTGCACACCTGCTCTCTCCTTAGCAGGGAGGAGACCAGCATCAGAATGGTCTGTCTTTTAAAAGGCAAAAGTCACAGCACTGTTTTTTCCTATGGTGCACACCCTTCAGGGAAAAGCCCTCAAGAGAGGTGAGGGAGAAAATGGATTCTCATTAGTCTGCTTATTCCTATGTATAACTCAATACAGTTGAAATGGATTTTTCCCCATTCTCTAACCTAAGAAAAATAAACACAGAAAAACAAACCTCTTTTAAATTTTGCATCCTCTGCAGGGAATTAATAATGTATGAAATTATTCTTCCTACGCTTTCTGATGTATTATTGGCATTTACTTAATGAAAAAGCTAAAATTCTCCTCACCATAGACTACTATTTCTAATTTAGTGAAAACTGTGATCCTGACACTATGAAGAAGGAAATTAGAGATCTGCACCTGGTAGGATACTGGATCTGAGAACATTAAGGTTTTGGATTTCTGCATATTGAGAATCTAGCATTTTTGGGAAAGATAACCCCACACACATATATGGGGAAAAAAATCACATAATACCTTTAATTCATTTGAGCATGAGATTCTAGCAGACAACTTTTAACAGCAGGTCTGAATGGTACTGTTTAAATACATTTTGCATTGCTGCAGAGGTCCAGATTAATAGTGCTGCAAGATCAAAAGTCTGTGATGCAAAATTTTAGTGTTGCAAGTCATAACATATAAAACCCACTCTGCCTGCTTTTAGCAGATTCTCACCCACCAAAGTGCCTCCATAAGCCTGTGTTTATGGTTCAGCTCTACATCTGAAAAAGGCTGAATTTGGCCTCCAATGCCACGGGAGGCATTGTAAAACCCACCCTGCTGCCTGGGAAAAATGGGGAGTGAGGCTGCTGTGAAACTTGGAGCAACAACCCAGCCCTGGCGTCATTTGTGTTTCCTCTGGTTACTTCATAGGAGTGACACAGATTGCCTCAGCTGTTATTTTGGGGGGGGCAAAGTAAATTTGGTTGGCCTTGTATAAAGCTCTGGAACAGCACATTTCTAATAGGCAGGTAGAGTGCTAATTTAATGGTAAATTATATATTTGGGTTAGCAGCTTGGCTGCTTTGTTGTTTGGTTCTTTCAGACAACTTGGATGGCAGCCATCAGCTCTCTGTGATTTATCTCTGTTTAATTTTTCCACTTTTTCAGACCTTTGGCTGTTGGTAATTCAATTTCTGGCAACTGCAGACCTTCACTCCCTATTATAAGTTACACCCCAAGGCAGACATACTGCCATCTGCACTGCAACAGTGGTGGTAGCTAGTGGATGCGGAGAGGCAAGTGTCCAGATGCCACTTGGGCTCTGAAACAGCTTTAGTGCACAAATGACTGTTTGGATTAGAAATATTATCTAAATCCAAATATGAGCCCCTCAAAAACTTTAGGGTACTCTCCCAAGGGATCACTCCACTCTTGCATTGGAGTGAAAAAAAAGTACAAAGTGCACTTTTGCATTTTGCTTGTCCCAACTGCTTTCATGGATGAGGAAAACTAAGTATTTTCCTTTGCTCAGCCTCCAAAACATCAAAGGAGGAACTAACCCCCATCCAGTTCATACACACTCACTTCACTTCCCACATCTTTCCTGATCCTCTCCTCACAATCTCCATGCTCTCCAGGAAAAATCTTCCTTTGGGAGATTTGTGCTTACAGCAAATCATCAGCTGGTGATTTCTCGTGAAATTTATCTTGTTCCCAGCCACCAGCAGCAGCTCTTCACAGGTGACAGGCACAGAGTAGTGCCACAAAGTGCTGCTGCATGTAAGAGCAGGTAGATATCATCCTTTGTCCAGCAAGCCTGAAAATGATACTGAATTAAAGTGGGATGCTTATATTATAGGCATAATTACCTCAAAATCTTTCTATAAAGCTCAAAAAGACATCACCTACTGTGAGGTGGGAAGACAATTCAGGAATGCCCAGATCAGCACCAGTATAGCCCATCTTTCTGACCTCCTGCATGACACAGGGCCTGACCCCATACTCACTCTCTCCTGAGTCAAACCTATAATTTCTCAATGAGCTATGGCACAGCTTGATGAGCTACTAGCAAGAAACAAGAATGCTGCTATTTCTCCATGAGCCAGTTATCCTGAGATGTAGAGCGCCTGTGTGACCATGGTTACATCTCCCTGTCCTCTGATGAGAAGGGCGGACTACAGTGGTTATCCTGCTTGATAACCAGTGGGGTGGAGAGTTGCTCATGACACCACTGGACAATTCCTTTGTTTCTTTTTATGTCTCCTTGGATAAATATTTAAATGTACAAACTGCAGGTTTATTGACATCTATTAAGCAGAGATCCACCTGATATTATCCAGGCAGTGTTTCAGCTCTCTCTGCTTAAAGGCTTCAGTATCTGTCTGATAATGTATTTTTAAACTTTCTGGACTTCACAGTGAGAATGTGAACATTTCGTTTGCTCCCAGCCTGTGTGTGGGTGACACCATACTCAGCCTTCATTTCTGTTTTAGGGCTACCTTCCCAAAGAGAAGAGGTGAAGTGGAAAGATATCAGGCTCTCTAACACCCATCCTCTGATAAACTGTTCTGAAAGTCATGGCAAAAAAGGTAAATCAATCATGAGTATTTCCTATTTAAAAAAAACCTCCATTCTTATTCTCTAAAGACATCTTTGCTGTTGCCTCAGCAAAGTTAATGAAAAAGAAAGGGAAGCCCGAACCAGAGAGAACAGAGAACAATTTAAAGACATTTGGGGAACGTGGAATTAAATTCTGCTGGAGGGCAATATTCACTTTCCACATAATTTTGTTTTTGTGGAATAAAAGGCTTGTTACAGCTTGGCAATGCTTTTTAAGAGATCTAAATTTCTAACAGAAAACAAACCCTTTAAGATGCTTGACTTGCATTGTTCCAAATTATTACATTCTTTAGTTCTAGCCAAGATGGTTTTAATATTTTAATATTTATTTTATTAACGTAAGCAGAAGTGTGCACTGTGTCTGCATAAGAAGTGTGCACTGTGTCTACATAAGATGTGACTCAAAGCAATGATTTTATACTACTTTAATGTAGGACTGTTTTCAAAAATGTATCAAAAAACCTGTGAAAGCAATTTATATTACAGCAAAGATTTTCAAGAATTGAAGAGTTCAAGAAGCAAAAGGTTTTAAAAAGGTATTTTACTCAATATCAGCCTATTTACAGAAGCAGCAGGCAAAGCACCAATATTGTCCCAACTTATCACTTTTGTATTTTAAGAAGACTTTCAAACACTCAGAAAGTGAAGCACAGACTGCAGAGCCTTAAAAGGCACAGCTCCAGAAAATCAACTAGTCACGAAAGACCTTGACCTAAGTATTCAGGTGAGCCAGCAAAGATTAATGTGAAATATGGTTTATATAATTGAAACATCACAAGATTAGAAGAACCATAGAAGAAGGTGAGATTGTTTTCTACAAATAGCAAGTATCCTGTAGGCCCTTGCTGCAGTTACAATTTAGTGGGATCCCTTTGAAGCCAAAGGATAAGCTGTCCTGTGCGAGAACATCAAAGTAGTCAAATAATGACACATTGGTGTGGCAAATGCTATGGCTTTCCCTTATCTGTTCACAGCTCTGCATTTCTGCAGGGCCATGTGGAGAGCATACCAATGTGCACAGGGATGGCCTGACAGATATGAATACTCCTCCGTGATGATAACAAATGGTACAATTATCAGATTCACAACAAAGCACGGAACTGAAAAATTACTAATCCAGTGTTCATATCACTTTACCCAATCTGCCTGAAAAGAGTGCAATGCCAAAAGCTGTTATGAATTTTGAAAAAACTTAAAAAAAATCATTAGATCACTCAAAAGACAGCTCCCTAACCTGTGAGCCATTTCCTGGCCACTTACCACATTTATTCCCGCAGTCTGTGTCCTCGATCCATTAAAATGTAGCATTAGCTGGGGAAGGTATTCAGTGCTATCTGAAAGTTTGAGAGCTCCTTGATTTCAAACAGCTTGGTAAGCAAAAGTGACAGTGTTTATCAGGAAAGGTGAAATACAGGAAAATAATTATATACACTTGTAGTTAATCTTTTCACTATTGAAATGTAAAAATTGATCTGTGAAAAATAATTATTAAGAACCCTTAAAAGTGAAAATACAATGGCAATTTTCTAAATTAATTTAACAGTTGACTTACTTTAATTAGTGATAAATTGTTTATTGCAAGTTTCTTTAATCACCTTCTATTTACGCATGGGAGACCCAATCTTGGTTGAATTATAGAAATCACCGTAATAATAAACAATGCAAGATATTATCTAATCCTCATGGGTTTGTGTTCATTTGTGGAAGAGACAGCAAAAAGATTGGAAGATTTATTTTTATTTTACGTACTAAGTTATGTACAAATCGCTGTTTGAAGTTAGGGAGCATGGAGTGAGCAGACATTTTCAAATCATGGGCACAGCCACGTGTCCTAATGTCATATCTCATAAAAAACTCATCAGCTTCTACCTGAAATACATCTTTTCTTGCAGTATTATGGGAAGCCTAAGCCATAATTTCACTTACCCAGCTGATGGGAAAATAACTTCTAACCTTCTAACCTTCATGGCTAGTTTACACCTCATCGGTTTTGAAAATTGCCTTTTACTATGAATCTGCTTCTACTGGTTTCATTATTTGTCCTAGTGACATATCCATGAGCAGCAAGAGCATCTTCTCTCACATTTAATCATTTTTGGACAAAACCAGCCAAGTTCACTTAGTCCTTCTTTGTTAAAGCAAACAGTTTACCTCAGAAATCCTCATCCATTTCAGTTTGGGTTCATTTTACTGAACTTGAGGAGCAGAACAGTATTTTTTATTTTAGATGGAATGCAATGTAAGTTGAATATTTTCTAATTTCCTTTGGGTATACACCACCAAATACATCTTAGGATCATTTGTCTTCTCCACAGGAATATGATAGCCTAAACTACTACAGATATGGCTTTCCTTAGTCACCTTTAGTCATCCTAGTAACACTGAACACACAAACGTCCTCCTTTCCCTCAGCTGTTTTTAACAGAGTTTATAGCTAAATCTTATTTTATGTTACAGCTCAGGGAAGACTTTTGATACCAGACAGACAAAAAATCATCTCAGTATTAATATTTTGCAGCTTATTAGCACAGCATACTTCCGCTGAATTTCACTGCACCACACAGAGCTTCATTTGCGATGATTAAATTTTAATATCAAGACGTTCAACTAAGCTACGCTGGAAAATCTGCCATTAAAATTCGTTTAAGTTTCATCACACCAATCCACGGAAAAATCAACTATGACAGGCTCAGGAAAGTTCACATTTAAATAATGCTCTTTATACTCATGCAGAGCACATAGAAAAAACACCAAATATCACAGCAACTTTTTAACACCTTTTCTTTGCTTGGTCTTGGGGGGTGTATTGGAAACAAAATGGGAGAGCAGAAGAAAGGGCAGTGCTTCGAGGTAAAGGTTTCTGATCTCATTGCATGGAAAAACACCCGATAAAGCATGTCAGGAATGCAAATGGAAGTGAAAACTGTTTCCACGAAGTATAATCAGTTATAGTAATATGAATAATACAACAGCAACAGTTACTTTTGCTTGAAGTTTTGTTGGAAAGAGATTAATTAAACAGCAAAGTTTTGAACAACTTTTTTTCTCAAACATGGCTGGTGACCATGAGGAACTGTTAGAAAAGAAAAGCATACAGACAGAGTTCGGGGTATTATTTTTTGGTCTGGACCTGTGGCAATAGAGGTTTCTTCCTTTGGTGATGTTTTTGGTTTTGTTGTTTTGGTTTGGGTTTTGGTTGGGTGTTTTTGGGAGGCAGGTGTTTGTGGGTTTTTCTTCTATTTTTTTCTAATGGTAATAATTTATCTTAAAACTTGTTTCCAGTTTTATCAATAGTGCTTAACTCTTGGAGGGCTGCATCTCTATTTTTGACTTGCATTCTAATCAGAGGAATCAAAGTGTTCCGGACACACTGTCCCAATCACAGCCAGCGAATCTGCAGCTACTCTCACCTGGCTGAGATCCTGGCAAGTAAACTCCAGTTCTGGAACCACATAGCCACAAGAATAAACTTTATTTTCCTGAGCGCATACTTCTTTAATATTTTTGATTATTCCCTCACTCTTGTTCAATAAGCCATATTAACACAAACTATATTGATTTTTTATTTATTTTTTGTACTCCCTCTGTCATTATTGTACATTGTCCTACCAACATGTATGTCCTATCACAATTTCCATCAATATACTATATCTCTTTTGATTTATGACTTTTTTTTTCTAGTGTCAAATAATTTCCCTCTTTACCAAGTTCTTAGTTATAACGGGAGAGGGAATCAGTGATTCAAAACTTTTCATTATTCCTTCACATTTTTCACCTGCCACAGAAAGAATTGTTTTTTTCCCAGTGTACAGATAGCTCTTGCACTCGTGCTCTGTGCAAGCTGTGGTGGGTAAATGAAATCCATCTGCTCATGAGTGATGGCTACATCCAAACCAACAACTTGCTATCTTGTCTCCTGCTTCCCGCAGCCACCTGTGGGCTCAGATGTCCCTCTTTTGGCCCAAGCCTCTGTGCTGTTATTTAAACATACACCTGGCTGTGCATTCCCTCTCCAGCACGGGCCAGACCTGGGGGACCCCAGAGCAATCAGTGAGACATCAAAGAGGTCATCTCAGTTCCATCAGACCTGTGACTGGGGTCAGGATAGACAAGCTTGCCCTAACCCTACCCTCTCAAAGCTTGTGAATCCAGCCCTGACATCTCACAGGATTCACTACACACCAGTGCTGTCACTTGTGAATATTCTTACTCTGGCCCAATGCTTATGGATTAGAAAATGCACAGCATGTTTAGGTGCATGAACACCAAGTAGGTTGTGTGTGATCTTTGTTATCTATTTTTCCCTTAATAAAATTCCATTATGTTGGAAATTATTTTAATGAAATGCATGAAGGAAACAAGCAGAAATTGTTTTAAAATAACATTTAATTATACATTAACTGCAAGTCATGTATGCAATGACCTGATACATTACTTTGTTTATCATTGGAAATTTAATGATAAAAACAATCAAAAAATACTTTTGGTCCCTCTAACAGTTGGATGAAAGCATAATTTAATTGGCTTATTAATGGGTAGAAAGTCAGAGGGATCCAGGAATGTGACTATCTGCCTAGAGAATTTGAATAAACAAATATAATGAGAAAACAAAAATGTTTATATTTCCACTTTCTCAGATGCTAATTTTTAGCAGTTACATGGAACAGTAGTACTAAGAAAGTAAATTACTTCCCCAGTGTTACTTTTTTCAGAGGTATCTCAAAGAGTGGTAGCTGGAGATGTTTTGTGATGTTCCTGTTTGCTGCAAAAGTTTGTGCCCAGATATAATAATCATCCATGAGAGATTGCATTCTTTGTGTATTCTGCTTCTACCATGATGCCGAAAAAATGAAATTGATTTATTTTCTTATCTATTCCAGCTTTTGTTCTTTTGCTGAGAATACACTGACCCATGTAACTATTTTCTTATTCACCTTATAACAATTTTCTCAGCTGGTGAGCTCATTAATTTATATTTCAGGACCAGAAACCCCTCTTCCAGAGAGGAAAGCTACTTTGATCTAAGACTAGACAAGATGAAAAATTCATCTCTTCTGGAAATTTTTATTTAATTTATTTTGTTTTATCAGCCTTGTTATTAAACTCGATTTCTCATTTGACCTTATCTGCCTTTAACTGAGGGACATACATCCAATGATACCCTCCCTGTTCAAATTTTTCAATCTAATTCTAGTCTTCACAGGAGACCACACATGATACTGCTATAATACAAAATGTTGTATTACAACTAGCTGTTTTTCAGCTCTCCCTAACATAGTCTTACTTGCTTTTGTTATGCCTTTTATTTTTCCCACTGCTGCTACCAACCTTTTACTTTTAGGACCTTTTGCATTTTTTCTCTTAAAATTTATGATAACGGACTGTGCTATTCCAGGGAAAATCTACAGGGTCAGGCAGAAACTCAACACAGATTTTTTGCCTGGGGTGTAAACTGTCAGGATGCAAGCTGGCTCTGGTCTGGAATTTGATGCAGAGTTGTGCATAAGCAAATAGACTTGGCCGATACTTGGATAATACCTAATTTTCCCTTTAAGGCACTTTCTCCTTCAGTCATTTCCTTGATCCATCCTTATACTTTCCTTAGTTTTTCCAATACCTTATTTGCGTGGATGCATAAATGTATGTACGTACACACATATATATTTGTTGCAGCAAGTCTGATTTTTGGAGTATCATTTCAAGGACTTAAAGTGCTTCTCATTCCTTTGATTTTGCACAGTACTTCACAGAGTAAGCATTCTTGACTGCCTTAATCTTAGGGTCTTATTTTTTTTTTTGATCCACTGTTAGTTTAGGGTTGTTTTCCACTTTTATTTTTTTCTTTCTTTTTTTTTTTTTTCCTAGAAACAAAGAGATTGATGCATACAATTATCAGGAGCACACAGAAAATTAGTTAAGGCAAATTCTTGACTTGCCTACTTTTGTGTGGCCTATGGGTTATCCCAGTTTATTAAGGTTAACAGTGAAATTGCTCTAATGCAAAGCAAGCAATTTAACAGGTATGTAATTTGAGGGGTGGGATTTCATTCTTTCTTTTCCAGGCCAAACTGTAATTCTGCCAATTGGAGCCACCTCACTCTGCCCCCAGAACCCAGCCACTTCCAATGAAACACCAGCAGAGAACATTTTCTAGCCAGCAGTTTGCATCAACACTGTTCATGCAGCTGAGAAGCAACTGGCCAGATTTTAATTGAACTTGTCCAAGTAATGGACCTCAGCGAGGGATCAAGCGCAAAGAAGATACGAAGTAACTGAAAAGGAGAGGAGGTGACAGACATTCAAATGGTAAATGAAGCAGCAGTAGCTGCTGTGGGCAGGTGTCCCTGAGATCTGCAGCAAATTTCAATCTGGAATGCCTGGATGATACCTCCTTCACACCTGGCCTCCTGAGGTTACAAACAATCCTTCTGGAATGTTTTCTCCCCGTGGCAGTTTCCGCACCTGTACCAGGGATGCTGGCTGCACGCTGGGGCTCGAGCACCCACAGCTCTGCTCCTCAGTGTGCTGCCCACTGGGGCTTTATCTTGTGGTGCCTGTGGGACAAGATCCCTCCTTCTGCTGCCTGGAGCCCCTTGCTCCTGGTGTCAGCAGCCACCAAACTTGTCGACAGTCTCCTTCGCCCTTAAAACACCCAAACTGCAAAAGACTGATGGAGGCTCTAGTGCAATTCAAACCCAACACATTTTGGAAACACTGTACTGTGATGAAACAGTGCAAGAAACTCATCTTCTAGGAAAACAAATCCTCATTAGATGAAAAATACATGGAAACAGCTACAAAAAATATGTCAGAGCTGTACTGCAGGGTTTCAGTATCATTTGCCTCATACTCATTACTGAAATTAATTCGCAAGACTTGCCATGATATGCTGATAGGATACAGCTGTAATACTTTAAGCTGCTGTTAAGAATTCAAAACATGACAATCAGAACAGTTCTCTTTGTATACAATTAGAACATTTATTTGCTTGTTCATGGCAAAATTAGGTATTAGAAGCAACCAGGAGCTGGGAAAGCAGCCAAGCAATAAAATTGATTGATTGCCCAAACACATAAAAATCATATCCACAGCTTTCAAACATTCTCTCAAAAGCAGAAAATCAGCTCTTTGACATTACCAAACAACCTGGTTAGACAGGATGGCAAACCTGCTGTTATATGGAAGACAAAGTTTGTCTGCGAGGTGTAGCTTATACAATTACTGATTGATCAAAATAGAGTGTGTCTCCATAAGTCTGTCTCTGTTTAAACTAGTTACCAGAAATTATTCAGAAATGACATTTTTCTTTATTCTTCAATTACATCAGACATACATTTGTGTGTTGAGGGAAAATATACCAGTCACATAATCTATGGGGTTTTTTTTCCAAAAAAGATACACTAATTTTCCTTTTCAACTGCTTCTTTCATAAGGTTACAGACCGCTTCCCCACGGCTCATCAGTTTTCTTTGGTTCATACATTACAATCAAAGTGGATCAATCCTTACAACAAAAGGATCCAGATATCAAATTATATCCATTTCTCCTGGAATACCACGTCATTCTCTCAAAGTCAACATTGTCCAAACCAAGCATTTATAGTACGAATGGGCAATAACTTGCAGAAATGGAGGCAAGTTTGGTACATTCACAGGCAGATTTTTCAGTGAAAGGCTGGTATATTCAGCCTTTAGTTATCAGCAGAAGAATAAGAAGTATTTAAAACTGGGCAAATAATTCAACTGAAGGTATTTTATCTAAGCAAATTAACTGTTTTTTTTATTGAAAGAAATCCCAATAAGAAATCTGAATTCAGCCTTGGAGAAGGTGCTGAATACAACTCTGTGTGTTCTAGTCAAAGTCATCTCAAAAACTGTTTCTGATCCTTACTGATTTAATCAAGGCTACAGCTGTGCATTCAAAATTCACATTGGTTTTCGTTATTATTATGTGTGACAGCTTTAGTCAGTATGAAGGATCAGAATTCATGGCACAGAGCATTCAGAAGGATTCAGTGTCTTGCCCTGGCAGAAGCTACTGAAAATCCAAGCCTTTCCAGGCTCTGATCAAGAAAAAAAATATTGCTGACAGGTCCAAAAAGTTGTTGAAATACCTTTCACAGGAGAAGTTGCTTATAAGACAAAAAATCTAACAAATATATGGCAATAAATATCTTCAAAGGTTTTTGTAAGTATTAACTAATAAAAATTAATTTCACTAAAACTTCTACTTGACTCTTAAGTGGTTGGTTAAACAAAACAGCCAAACAAACCTATCTGCATGCTTAAACTAGAGCTTCTGAAACAGATTTGATCCACGTTAATTACTAAAAATAATAAAGCATCATAAATTTTACCTACATATATTGAATGGACATTACTCAGCAATCTCTGTACTGTAAGAGTTGCAATAGTTCTTTTGGTTTTTAAATTGTGGTTCAGTTTTCCATATCACTGTAATTACTGCAGCTGCACTGTTGCCAGCAAAATCCTAGACTCTAAGCTCTTGGCTATGACAGCACATCTAAGTAATCACCATGGAATAGTAGGCTAAATTCAAACAGGTTTCTTTTTATGAGCTATATACATGAGCAAAAGCTAGAGCATGTTTAAACAAAGCAAATCAATTCAAGTCAAGCCTCCCTACTTAATAGATTCACACAGCTTATTAAGAAGAACAAACATGCCTTAATGAAGAACACCCATCTTCTAAATGAGAGAAATAAGGCCTTGGTTGTGCTATCCAGGCAGGGCAGGGCATAGCCCCAGTTTCAGGATGTCTCAGTGCTCAGAGAAGCAAATCCATTATGAAATGAGTTTACTGTGGACTTTTCACTCCTCTGCCCATTGCTTGTTGTCCTACTTAGCTACCTAGCAGAGCTGTCTTGATTAGCTGATGACTCCTCTCTGGGTATGTCACCCTTGGCAGGATAGCAGGAGTCATGGCTAAAGTGACTTCTTATTCAGCTGGACTTTCCAAATGACAGCTTGTTCCTCTTCCCCTTCTAGAAAATCCCCAAGTACTTCAGAAACTCATAAGGTGTTAACAAATACTGGCTCTAAAGAAATATTTAGAATAATATTCTTAGTCAGTGGAAACTACCACTATCACTTCCTATAATGAAAACTCTTCCTTTCACATATTTTATTTCAACCGTAGTAAAAGTCAAAGAAATTGTTGATGTAAGTTGGTCAATAATTGTGTCATCCTTGGAGTGTGACAACTCATATTCTACACACCTTTTCCACTGACTTGTCCATTATAGTTAACAGCTGTAATGGCTCTAATTTCTGTGTGAGGCAACCATTGCCACTCTAGGGCTGGTGAGCAATGAATGGCACACTACAAACATTCTTTCTGAAAGGTACTCAGACACACAGATTTGGAGGCAACAGTTCCAAACCAAGAAACTCTCCTTAGATTATACCATATTTGGGTAGGAAGGTAGTCAGAGTATTACAAATTACATCTTTTAGAACATACAGTTTGTCTGATTTTCCTTGTGTTTTGCCCCAGTAGTTGTAAGTATGGACAATAGAAGTGCCCCTATCATAGGCAACAGAAGTGTGAATAAAAGCTATTATTTTAATTTGCAACACTTAGCTACTCCTTAACCATGGTGAATTTGTCCAGATGAGTGACTAGAATGAACTGGAAGGCTCAAAAGCTCCAGAACAGGAACTGATTAGCTGAGAATCTCTCATCAGGGGCACTGGGCATAGGTCCAGTGGTTCATATACACAGACACACATCACATTCAGAAATTAACTACTTAGTTCATTATGTAAATTTTTACAGCTAATTACAAAATACATGCTAAGGAGTGCTTCATATTCCAAGGGAGTTTGATCTCTATGAAAATGATTTAATATAGAATTGATAACTAGATTAATCATTTAATAAAAATTTTAGAAGGAAAATATAGGAAAATGAAAACAATTACTATACAACACTGTGACTTCATGCAGAATTAATTCAGAATTTCAAATGGAAAATCCAGTTTGCTTGGAGGTTTTCCTGTTTATCATATTTTTAAAACTGTCTATCTGACACCATCATTTACTGTGCATGGTACATCTTCCACAAAATTCTTATTCTCTCTTGGGTTGCATCACCTCTCTGACCAAACAACCTAAAAATACATGGTTACTTATGAAGAGAATTCAAATGGATAAAATGCTAATATAAGCGGCATTGAATTAGAAATAGAAAGCTCACCAACATTACTAAACAGGTTAAATTAGCATTCTTCTACAACATTAAGACTCCGTCACAGAACACAGTTCAGAGTACATGCCTTTCTCTATCTTTTATTCAAATTAATGCCTGGCTTTTCCTTGTTTTGTGGCTTTATACTAATGGGGAATTACGATGGAGCACTCAGCTGCTACCCAGGTACTATTATTCACAGGAGTCCCAAATTCCACCAGGCAGCCAAAATATATATTGAATAAACAATGTGGTGTATGCCACAAGTATGTCTGGTTCTGTCATGAACAGAAATATTTTAATACTATTGTTTTCTTCTCCCCTCATCAGTGAGGGAGGAGATGCTCTCATGAGTTGCAGATCTTTTTAGTTTTGTAGTTAGAGCAGTATTTCCTCATTATCTACTACATACATACACAGGGCCTGATAAGAGAACTTTTCATACACAAGGATTGAATTCTGCAACAAGCTGCAGAGATGCTTTATATTAGCTAAGGCACAAACCCAGGTTCAACCTGCTTTATTAAAACAGAGACATGTCACACCATGGCACCACAAAAACTTACAATTCAAGCATTTTAATATAGCATTTAAACACAGTTGTTAGCACTTGACAAGAACCCTGTTTTCCCATGAGAGATGTTTTTCTCTCGGCCTCCAACTTCAAGAAGATTTGAGCAGAAAAGTAGCTCTTTCCTCACTGACAGAAGTGTACATGGATAAGCTCAATGCCATCTTGACATGTTTCTCTTGGCTGGATTTTTTTCCTATCTTGACTTACATTTCTTCTTCAGACATGGAATTCTATGGAATTGCCTCTATGATTCTGTACAATAGTGGGACCATTAAAGAAATACAGGTTCACAAGCCAGAGGAATCCATCTGTTTCCAGATATTTCATGGAAAACATCATCTTCCCCACTGTGAAAACACGAAAGCTGCAATATCACATTCTGTCTTAGGTGTTTCCAAGGTGGGATCTCCTCTACAATTCTATTTGTAGTGGGCTCTTTCAGAAGAATTATTTCAATATACTACAGTTAATGTATAATATCTGAACTGCAAATCCCACATCTCTGGCGAATTTCTTTCATGACATAAAATTCAAGCTCTCACTAAAAATTTATGGTGTTACAGTGGTGCTTTATGGTGGGAAGAAAAAAACCCAAACAAACCAAACAAAAGCCTTAACTGAAAAGCTCTTCATTATAAATTTTCATTCTTTTATAAATTTTCACTGACATCAGGTGATCTTTGTACTGAGTATCCATGAATAAGCTGAGGAGTAGCCTGCTTGATCAGAAGTATTTACAAAGCAAATCTCAACTACTTCAGCAGTCCTGCAGTGATGCATGTGGAGCTTGATACTCTTTGTGCTGAAGTCAAAGACACATTTACATCAATGGGAGGCTTTAGAGAAACAAAATGAAGAAAGGAAGGATAATGATCAAGACGGTTGAAGTCCCAGGGGAAGTTGTGCATATTGACCCAGAGTAAGGCTAGGTAACATACCATGATGTAAGAAACTAGGGCTTATAGGAGGGGGAGATCAAGCAGGCAGATGGAAGATCAGATAACTGAAGGGAATTATCAGAAGAATTTACATCACAAAGGCTGAAAACAGAGGCATATATGATCAGTAACTTGGGAAAAAATGATGGTGATGGTCAGCAATTTGGATAAGCGTAAAGGAAGATAAGGCATAAGACTTGGAGATGAAATGATTAGCAGGGGAAAAAAACAAAGGGGGGGAAAAATCAAGAGAAGTTTCACTATAACCTCATTTCTAAGCAGAATACTTCTTACTCCCTTAGGTGTTGCATGAAGCTTCTAGAATACTTGTAATTTTTTTAGATATAACTGAATGTAGCCAAATCAGAAAAAAATCTGATACCAAAAAAAAAAAAAAAAGAGAAAATAATTTGAAAGAGCTTCTGCAATAAAGCCTCCTGCTGAAAGACATGAACCAGAACACAGAAAAACATTTAGCAGATAATGTTTCTGCAGGTTTACAATAGTGTGTTTCAAAGCAGTGAGGATACTTTGCCTCTCTGTTGTGTCAGTTAGTCTGTGAGACTGAGAATGAGCAATCTGACCAACTGGAAGCACAACAAAGGACCAGCAGGAACTTTACTGGCAACAGAAGATTAAAGAGATGAACACTGAGTGTCTGCTTCAGAATTGCAACTGGAGAAGGAATACTGCTGGGGAAAAAGAGACTAGGAAAAAACAGGAGGATTCTATTCTGGACTAGCAAGGACAGAATGCACTCAGACTAATCTATTAGAGAGTCCCAGGACAGGTCTACTCTGCATAGTTTCATCAAAAGAAAGCTTCAATACTGATCAATACATAGCATTTCCTTTAGGGAGGGAAAATAAAAATATCTTTGAGCTGGGGGAAAGCATTAATAACTTCAAGTGAGAATGACATACATTGACACCCAGCTTGCAATGTCATTTGGAGAGTTGTAAATATGAGAGGTCTCTAGAAAGATAGAAGTTGTGACTAGGAAGCAGCAAGATGAACTAGAGTTATGCAGAAGTAGCTACAGGAAGCCACATATGTGTAGGCTGTATGATATTCCACTCAAAACTGATGCACAAGACATAAATCAGTGACGTTAAAGAAAAACCCCATACACTATCTTTAAATTTAAAATATATGACAATGGAATCGCTTCCATTCTTGCTTCAAATTCTATTGTTTTATAGCTACTTTTGCATGGCACTTCTGCATTTTCCCAGAGCTCTGAGCTAGGTTCTGCATTGTGTCTGCAAGCAAAATCAATAATTTCTGAAAGGTGCAATGGGAAGGGTACTCATGCATCTACAACAACCACTTTTATTTTAGCTGCAGGTAATGTTTAGAAAAAACAAATGTGAGATAAAATAGAGCACAGAAGTGATTAGATCATTTAGAGAAAGTGTATTTGCCCCACTTGGCGAAATCTATTTTCTGGATTTTGCCCAGAAAGGAAAAAAGGGTGGCTTAGTCAATGAGCACTTATGTTT
Source organism: Parus major (assembly GCF_001522545.3). Classification (NCBI taxonomy): domain Eukaryota; kingdom Metazoa; phylum Chordata; class Aves; order Passeriformes; family Paridae; genus Parus; species Parus major. Next base: position 34,274,752 of record NC_031768.1, read on the forward strand.
CTAGAACAAACTGTTTTGATTTGATTAATATCCTTGACAGTACTGGAGTGGGAAATTATTATAAAATGATATTTGAAATATTACCTTGAAGTTTTAAGCAATATGTTCCAATAATCTGAGATTAAATAATTCAGCTCTCTAAGTATTATTGACTCAGAGTAAGGATACTAAAGTTTAATCAGAATTGTACTACTCTTTCAAACTATACTACTTTTACAAAATATGCACTGTAGTTTAAAGGAAAACCATACATTTGTTATAATTGCATTAATATTAGGCAGAGTTACAACACATTGCAAAAAGGATTTAGTTAAAAGCAATGTACAGCAGAACTACTAAAGAAAATTCACCAGCACAGATGATCTTAAAAATATATAGTGAAGTAACTCTTCTTTGTAGATAGTACAGCACATTGTATACTTATACTTCTGTTGAAAGTTTACTCTTATTTCTGCTTCTCTCATCTGTTGAAATCTGAAACTCTGTTCTGCCATTCACATTGAATCAATCTACTCACATTGACTTAATGAAAAGTACCAAAAGTATTATTCAACCAATTTGAAGAATGAGTATGTAATTTTCAAGAGAGATCAGACTTCCTGAATTAATGTTTCTCCTTTCATCTTCATACAAGAGTGCTATTGTCACAAATGCAGAATATTGAAGGACATAGTCAATGTAATAGAGTATTAGGAGTCTTGGGTATTTATTAGTTGAATCATTTAGTTATGTAAAAGGAATAATGCACACATAGGTCATCCTTTGGATCCACAGACCTTGTATACAACACATGCAAGATTTCTCCAAGGCTGAATTTCCAGGCTCTCTGTACTACCAGAATAAAAGAAGGAAAAAAAAGAAGCTAGAGGCATTTGAAAAGCATGACAGCTCAGAGAAATCATCTGCATACCATCTATATGACACAGCTAGAATAAGTCCAGGAGTGTTCACCCAGCTGCAGCCTAAGGGATCTGTCACGCAGCCAGCTGCTGCTGCTATTTGACATCTGGGATCTGTAACTGGCATTGAAAAGCAAAAAAAAATTAAAAAAAGAAAAGAACTGCAGAGTTATGTGAGGTTAACAACAACAAAAACAAAACTCCCTATCTCTCCCAACACTAAAGGTATTTCTAAAGAAAGAAGTAAATTTTGATGCCGCGGATGGAGCCCCCGTGCACTGCATGCATACAGCGTACAAATGAAAGGTCAAACAATTCCTGGCAAATGAGTGAAATGAGTGTAACACAATGAAACTCTTAGAGAAACACATTCATACTGCTAAAAGCAGCGCTGTATGCCCATATCTGACCAGCAGTTTTGTTACGGCTCCACTTGCAAAGATTACCAAGGTTAGTTCATGCTGTGGGGGTGAGAGCTCCTGGTTAAGGCTGACTCAGTGTTCTCAAGCATTATTCCAAGGGTATCCAATTCTCCACACAGAGGAAACCTCAGCCTGATTTCCCCTGGCTGTTTAACAGTGCTTACTGGGCATAGAGAGAAGTTTCCATCAGTGAAGTGACTTCCCTGAGAATCTGCAGAGCTAGGGAAGAAGAAACCATCCTGCCAAAGATGTGGCCCTTGCACAAAAGCCTGGATCCTCCTACCATGCCAGGGACCAGTGCACAGCATCTGTGGAGTAAGGCAGATGTATGTGTTCCAGGTTTCAGTGTTTTGCAAATCTCTATGAATGACAATAAAACTGTCAATCGGTACTTCCAGATTACTGCACAAGCTGCAGACAGCTTTCCTGTCTGTGGCCTAAGCACTTCAATAAAGGTTACTGCCTCTGTCTGAAGAGATTCTCATCCTCATATGACCCCCTCTTCCTCTCATAACTGAGAGCACTTGACGTACACATGATTCAGATATGCCTACATGAAATCCCAAAAGCTTTACTAAGTAATTTCATAGAAGCAAATTGCCTGCTTCTCTGGGCTGGATCAGCAATGTTTCCCCCTGTCAGCCCTCAATGGTTGTGAAGCTTTGAACTGCTGCAGTGACTCTCTGAGAGAGAGTCCTCGCTGGGGAAGATCACGGGTGGAAAGAACAGACTTCTGTGCCTCTGCACGTGTTTCTGTGGCAGTTTCTATATTTACATCTTTAGGGAACTAACTCTGGGCCAGATTTTGTCACTCCTATTCACAGTGAAGAGTGTCTCACTGCACAAATAGTCCTGAGGGACTGCACTGAGGCAATCTGGATCATGTTGAAGAGCTCTTTCCACTGTGAGAGATTTATTTTTCTGTCTGGCTTAAAGATGGCTTCAGATAAACTATTTGTAGAATTAATGGTGGTGGCAGCCTGCGACCTTTACGTGGGAAGGAACACATCTGCCAGGGGTCCTCTGCTCATGCAAGGGGCAGATGACACTGCATTGAGCTTGGAGCATCTGACTGAAATAGGGAATAAGAAAGGTAAGGTGGATTTGCATTACACCGGTGCTACTCACAGGTACCTCACCAGCAAGTACAGACATAGCACTGTGCAAATCTCTGCAGAACAGACAAAACATTCCAGACAATAAAGACTTGTCCTTTGCTCTTGGCATCAGACAGCTGGCATTGTTGAGCTTGCCTGGAAATTACATTTTTGGAAGCTAAGGAACTGACAGCTGTATCTAACATGTATAGATGTTGATACTGAGTACATGTACTAGAAATGTGCTTCTGTATGAGGCTTGGATGTTGGAGCTGTGGCCATCACACCAGCAATCTTTCACAGAGGTCAGAGCTTCTTCCTGAGGCAGTAAGGAAAATCCCACTGCACGAAGCAAACACACAGTGATGTATTTCTGTTACAGAGATTTATAACCAGCTAGGTTATTGAAAAATTCTGATGGGTCCTTATCTACACTATTTACTCCATAAACGGCACGAGTTATCTCATGCCCTTTACTGTTTCACTCAGTAATCCAAGTTCCCCCTGGCCCCCAAAGTAAAACCAAAAGTAGAGAAAGAACAAACTCTTAGCGTTGCAAAGGTTAAGCCTTCCCTCCTGTGCCTGTGATCAATAATGGTCGTGCTCTGGCTGTTTAGGTCGGGCTCAAATCCTGGCTGACACATATTGAGTCTGTACAAATTTCACCCAGGTTGAAAGATAAGGGACTGGCTGAGGGCTGGCATGCAACCCACAGAAACTGTAAAGAAGGAATATTCTGTGGGTTCAGGGGTACAAAACAATCTGCCAGGTTAGTTTTGGGTGAGGGCAGGGGGTGGCTGGTAAACATAACCTTGGAGCAGGTTGTGGCCTTTCCCTTTTGGGTCCACAAACACTCTAGTCCAAGAGGCTAAATGGATCAAGACACAAAATCAATGCCTTAAAAAGCATAAGGAGGGGGAGCTAAGCAGATTTCCTTTTGTTGAGGGTTACCCATATCTAATGGAATGAGGCCATCTACCCTAGCATACATCTCTTTTGAGTTTGTCTGGAAGTGGTAGATCTATTATATGTTAAATTACTCTTCCTTATCTCATATGGAAAAAAAAAGTATATAAATTTTCCTACAAAGAGGCACCATTTTTTTTTGTAGCAGATTGAAATACTAATATATATACATATATATCTTCCTGGGAGCCTTTAATCTGTTTTTTCACTAATTCCAACAAACACTTGTCCTCCCTGTAAAGGATTGAATTATGCATGGCAGCAAAGGTTCAGGAAGAATGGAGTTGATCAGTTAGCTAGAGTTACCTAGATATCAGCTGTCTAGCTCTGTCTAGCCACTTAGGCTGCTGTCTTTAAAAGAGCTGTCTAAGGTGCAGAAAATCACCTTTAAGATGTGCCAGTCTCTCTCCTGTTAGTAGTGAAGGTGCTTGGGTAAAGAGATTGAAGGACTCAACCAGTTCTCAAATGGGTGAGGCTGGTGAGGAATTCCATAGTGCCAGGGGACACAGTGCAGGACCACAGGAGCCCGAGTTCAAGCTCCCAAAATCATCCTCACCAGCAGCATCAATTGTTGGTTTCTTTATTTCTTCATGGTCTGCCAAAGGGCACTCCAGCTCCCCAGGACCAGTTCAGGTGAATTTTGTCCTACAATCAACTGCAACAAATGTGCGCGAGCCACAGCAGAGCTGCTTTTTACACAGTGGTTGATGCTGAAACTGAGCAGGAGGAGGGCTTGTCCAGCTCACCAGTCTCTGCTGCTTCCCACAGCACTTTCCATCAGCTCCCAGGCTCTGGTGGTTCAGACACGTTTACTGCCCAAGCTATGCCTTGGAGACACCTCAGCAAGAGAGAAGACCCGAGTTACTCAACACAGACCACAAAGGCTTTCTCAGTCACTGAGTTTAAGCAATAGCATAGATGAGGTTAGACAGACTGACCATAGCATGCCCAGCATTAGCTATGCCAAAGGACTGTTTCTAAAGGGGATATCACGCTGAGTAATGAAAGGCCTTGCTTCTTTCATGGAATAAAAAATGCATGAAGTATGCCTGAGTTCCTTCCTCACAAAGACTGCTGCTACATGAATGAGGAAAGAGATAACATGCTCGCTGTCTCCTGACATCTTCAGATGAAAAATACTTTAAACCTGTATCTGGAAGAACTTTTACCAGATGAGGTCTTTACACCAGATGAAACTGAGGTTTTGATTCAGCAGGGTGGATGAGATGCTACATAGAAACCTCTAGGAATACATATGTCCCTCTAAACCCACATTGCTAGCTCTTGAAATCTCCAGCTCTCATAATGCTGAAATATGATTTTATCCCTTGATCACCTTGATGAGAAATTCAAGAATTTCAATATTTAATACAACATACATTCACCATATTCTAGCCCACCCTCTGTGGAATATTTAAAAAAAAACACCCATGCCCCTAAAGATTTTGACTTTGATGACCACTTCCAATTCAAGTAATGTGGTGGGAGCACGTTGCACTGTACCCTAGTTATCCAGAACTGAGTAGATTTCCATAGTTTCCAGATTTCCTCTCTGGAAAAACAAAGGTGACATTCGGCATTAATATGTGCAACTGTCTGACCCTGATATGGAATGCAGATGCCACCAGTCAGAAGCATCTTCTTGGTCATTTAGTTTACACATTGCTCTTCAGGAACAATTGGGACCAGATTATATTTCTCAGCCTCAGAAAGCTATGTGGCTATATCACCCAAAATCATGACATGGGTATGTACTGTATAACAGGCACCTTAACTGAGCCTATTGCAGTCTAAACATTCCTAAATAGGTTCAAGGCTCTTTGATCTTGGAGATGAAAGAACAACATGATTCAAAACTATAAGTTAGGCACTTCAAAAAGTTAGGCCTGGCAACAGCAGGCAATTTTTTTAATAGCAGTAACTAATAAGCACTTCATACTGCACATGATATATTCTTCCTAAGTTGCATCAGATGTAGTCTTGGGGCCTCTTCCTATAAAGACCTAAGAAAAGGTCTGCTGACCATCTTATCTATGACCACCTCACTTTTTCAGTATATTGCATGATTTGTTTTTTCTTATATAACCTTGAGACTTATTAGTTTGCTTATAGCATACATGAAAATTGAAACAAACATTTCAAAAAATGCATTTATTATGAAACTATTTCACTGACACAACTGCATCTTTTTCCTGTGCTTTGCTGGTGCCCATGTTTTCCCTCCTGCACAGCAAAAACAGCTAACCCCCCACTTCTGTCTATTTTAACATCTCCCAGCTTCTGTCTGATCTATCACAACTGCACATTTTGAAAGGCTCTACTCAGAAACTGCATTTGAGTCAAAAACCAAGACATTATTTAGGTAAGCATCTGTACTTTTCCCTCTGTAACTAGAAGGAGAATACATAAGGATGTAGAAGTTCTAAAGCATGAAAAAGCCTCTTATTTCTCATTTCCTCCAGACACCTGCCCATCAAAATCTTTCTGCAAGTCTGAAGGAAACAAGGCAGGGAAGAATACTTTTTATGGGCCAATGTTTCTATGGGATCTAAGTAAAAACATTGCACCTTTGTTCTGGAGCTCCACCATGAAGAATTGTTCAAACATGGCAAAAATGATTAATATGCTGCAACATCTTAGGCAAGAAAGCTTATCCTACAGGTGGATCAAGGAGTCCAGGTGTTTGGAAAGCTGTCCCCTGCCTCCTCCAAGGATTCCAAAATCACATACTACTTCTGGACCTTTTTCAAACCACCTTCTTAAAACACCTGGGCTCTCTCAGCTCCTTCTGCTAGATCATGCCATGGGGGAGTATTACATATTCCTCGTGTGTGCCTTGATATAACTCACAAAAATAAGTGATCAATGACAATGTGAGAGTCAGGCATTCTCAATTAAGATCATATCAGCTCATAAAATAGATTTTTTTTTTCTTTTATGCTTGCCAATTCTTAATTAAAACAGGTAAAGTAAACACATAAGTGCTAAAGTTGAATTTGGAAAGGCTGAAATCCCCAAAGACATGCTTTTATTGGCATGTTACAGAAGAAACAAAATATTGCTTCCTTTTTGAGTTTTCACTTTTGACTTACATAAGAAAATATTAATATCTAGTCAAAATAAGTCTCAATTTATAATTCTCCCTATCCTCACATAGTGAAATAAAGCTGTTAGATCTTCACTGTAATGATAAATAGCACATTAAAAAAAAGAAAGTTCATAGAACAAAGCATACTCATGAATTCAGAGGCTGAATTGGCTGTAATTGAAAGGACCAACATTTGCTCATCTTTAGAAACCATTCCTGTATCTCATCCACGCTGCTCTGCTTTCTGAGACTTTCACAAAATGAGCCAGGATAATGAAATGACCATTTAATCAGCAATTTATATCACTCTTGAAATTGAATATGGATATTCAATACAAACTGCTGTTCATTTATTGTGCTAAAAACCATGAAGGATCTGTGTGTATACAGTTAATATGTCCAATATAGCCAGCAGCTCTTCAGTTGCACTTGACCTCATAGTCATCCCTTAGCTTTTGCTAACTCTTCCACCATTATTATTATAGGCATCCCTAAGCTTGGATCTTGAAACTCTCCCTTGTGAGATAAAAATCCTCTAAACCATGAAAGAGCAGCTCAAAAATCTTACATTTATCTAGTTGTCTATCTTCGTGCTAGTATCTGCATCCCTTTTAGATCAATACATCTAGGTTAAAGGCACATGTCACAGTATTCATAAAAACCTTTACAAAGTCTTCTGATGTTCTTGCCGGCAGCTCATATTTCCCTGACTCCCTCTCTTACTCCAACAAAAAGGAAAAAAAGCCTCCAAATTTATCCAACTTTTTCCTACATATTTCCTTGCTGCATTCACTTAAAATTAGCTTCACTTTCCAGACAAGGTTTCCAACCAGTCGACGCAGCATTCCCATTGCTCTGTGTCTAACCACTTGCTCTTCCATCTTCTCAGTAGGCCTGACACCCACACACTGAGGAAGGTAACACACAGGAGAACTCCTGAATAAAACACCCTCTTTCCAAAGATACTACACAGCAGCAGCAGCTGGCATCCTAGCATGCTACGTTCTTGGTGCCTTCAGCTCCTTGCCTTTGCAACCTGCAAGCTTCATTCTTCAGTTCCACAGAGCTTAGCACAACTGCTGTTACAAGATGGGGTTGATTTGAGGCAAAGGCACTGCCTGTTTCCAAATCATGATTGTCTGTTTTATTTGAGCATTTGTTGTTCTATATACACATCACTGGAAAAACAACCAACCAACCAACCAATCAACCAACCAACCAATCAACCAACCAACCAAAAAAGCCAGCCCAGGTTTTCAGTGTCAGGTTTATTTGGACCCCAAGGAGAACCTTTCTTTACCCTTTCCTTATTCACTTGACTCTAGGGCTGACTGATGGTCCTGTTCACCAGGAGCAGTCATCACCTCTACCTGCTGCCAGTTCTGAGCACTCTCCAGAGAAACACAGTGGTTCATTTGCTTCATAGCCAAACAAGTGCTAGGTGCCAGGTGTTAGGAATTTTCTGTAAAGCAGGCTGAATAGACAGGTGGTGAAAGTTGCTGACAACACAGAAATATTTAGTTTAACAGGGGCATGGGAGGATCATTAGGAACTTCCTGAAAGACGGAGCAAAAGTGCGCAATTAGACAACACTTAAGAGGGGAATGATTGCAGATGTGTGCAAGGTGTTTCTCCTGAGCAGAGAAAAAATAAACAACGTCCTGGAAGAGTGTGACCTCTTCAGAATAAGAAGCTCATTAAAGGAAGGACTGCAAAATACCTGCAATTGTGTGTATATGGCAGGCAGGGGTGTATACTATAAAACAACTAAGACCTTTGATTTGTTGCCTGTAACTACCATGGATAAAAGAAAACAGCAGTTACAGAGACTATTTTTGGCTTGATTTCATCCTTAATAAAGAAAAGCCTGGTTCAGCCTTGTTGCACTGGAACAGAAGCTGTTGGGAACGCACAAGAATCCAGCTGCTTGTCAGACAAAGTGTAGACAAAAGGTGACTGAAACCAGCTAATAGCCAACCTTTACAGGCTACTCTCCCTGCAAATTAGTCTGGTGCTATGCAGTGTTTTCTAAGCAGTCAGACTGATTAGCATATATGAACTCTGGCATATACAGAAATCACACCACTATTCAGTGCTACACAGCCTAAATAAGGGTTTAGAAGCCTTCAAAAAAATCTTTGCAATTAACTGTAAATTCATTGGAAACAAAAATACTACAAGGCAGGCATTTTAAAATATGTAGCTGAATTACAGTTCTTAGTGACTGAAGAAATAGAGAAATTTAGTTTGTGGGTCTTTTAGTAGCAAGTGCATGGTGGGAATAACAGCTGCCTGCACACTTATTATGATTCAGATTTGAAGAGCTGTGAGACTCGCCTCCCAGAACAAATTTACGGCCAGCTAGGACCAAAATTCAAAAATTCTTGCCTTCCTGAAGTACCTCTGAGTAACTGTCCAGAGAATTACTGGAATTGTCACTTCCCTGATAAACCTGAGGCAAGCTTCTAATTAAGGCAGAACGTTTGAAATGATGAGGTAGAATCTCTGATTAAGTTAAAGTCAATTGTAAGTTTACCATTGTTTTCAAGAAGACCTGGAATTGCAGCCTTAAACCCCTTTATTTAGAAGGCTATAATACTCCCCCCACAAGGGTTAGAAATACATGGATGCAACAATCAAGTAGCTTTGTGAGTCATATTTATTGAATGTAATCATATAAACTGTTAGGTACAGAATACTCACCAGTTCTTCATAGTCCTGGACAAATGACAAGTTCTTTTCTGACTATAATATTATATTTATTTTCCTTTAATGATCACTTTTTAAGGAGTTACTTGGCCCCTAGCAGGGAAGTGTACAGGTCAACTTAAAAGGAAAAATTAAAAAGTCAAGAAAGGAAAAGTAACATTAATGGTGGGGGTTTGTTTCTGACTCTATCTTCCTAAAGCTCCAGAGTGATTTCAGAGATTTCTACCTGCTTTCTGTTCATGTCCAGAATGACAATAAAACCACTAAAACAGCTTCCCAGATTTTGATAATGCTTGAGAATTGTGTCAATATATGCTGATAGAGGCACTTCAAATGCAACTGCCACAAAAGAGAGGGGGAAGAAAGAATAGGGCTTCTAACCTCAGTTACAGTGGTTACAGTGGTGATCTGTAATGCCCTTTCAGCCTCTATTGTACAAAACATATAGAGCAGTGTGAGTCTCCAGTCCCTAGACAGCAGGAGGAAGCTCTGTGCCTCCCTGCCATGGATGGAGGCTTTGGGTGTCCTTCCTCATAGCATAACTCAGGGGCTTTCCTTCCCAACTTAGAGAAGGAGAAAACATCTATCAGCACAAGGGATGAGCAAAAAGCTCCCATGTCAGAGGCAAAAGAGAGCCACACTGACAAGGAACTGGCTGGGGGCAGTGATCAAAATACAGAGATGGAGAAGTAAAGTTCCTGCCTTTAAATTTCTGTGTCTGCCCACTGATACCTATTTCTGCCTTGCCTTTGGCAGCCAAACTCAGAATTTGTAGTTCTGAGATATAAAAAAAGGAAGCCAGAAATATTTAGAAACACATACAGGACTTGAGAAGGAAGGTTTGGGAAAAGGACAGGGGGATGGTTCAGTGGGAACATAAATGCCAGGGAGACATTGAGATGAAGAGGGCAGGAACACAAGAAAGAGGAAAACCCATCAACAGCTATTTCATCCCCTTCAGAGAAAACTAGCTTAATGATACAGTCACTCTTTTCTGCTTTTCAGTTGAATAATAATGGAAGTTATCTTTCAGGCTTTTCCCAAGGCTAGCATGATACCTCTTCCGAGGACAAAAACACCCACTGGACATAACATGTCGCTCTTACTTTGTGTTTTTTAATTTGACAGCTTTGAAACTAATTTAATAGAATAGTTGCCAGAGAAAAGATATCATACAATCCATATCATTCATGTGTACTCTTCCAATCCTGTATAAAATTAATGAAGACCCTTGTTTCTCCTGGTTGGGCAGTAGGTCTATGTCTCCAGCTCAGAAACCAGCTAAAGAAAACCTAAAAAAACTTAGCATAGTGGATGAAATATGGAGAATAGTAAGTCACATTGTTCCATTTAAAAATGTGCAATTTTTCTGACTGTACAAGCACCATTAATCTGGGATTATTTTTAAAATTGAAAATGAAAAAAGCACAATAAAACTACAGGTTGTTCCCATTGATTTTTAATGTTGGCTTGCAATATGCAAACCAGAGAACACAAAGCAACTTCTATGAGTACACTAGTACCATCTTAAACATAATATGAAGAAGGTAGATATGCGCTACAAAGCTGCATTTTCCATTCTGAAATTTTTATGTTTTTTTAAAGATGGAAAAAGAGAGATAGAGTAAGGAAAGGAGAGAAAGAGTGAAAAGGAGAGAAAGGGAAAAGAGTGACAGAGATAGAAATGGAAATAGAAATGTGCCAGGAATGCTGAACACGTTGGAAGATTTTCAGAGGAGACAAGGCAAGTTAATTATACAGAATGGAAAGGAAAACACACAGTTTGACTTGATGGAGCATTAGGGGGTAATATGCAAGCTGAGGGCTAAAATAAAGCCTTTACCCTCACACATCCTGCCTGGGGGGTTAAACAAGCCTCGTGGGCACTGTGCTAGCCCAGCTCATCCTTGCAAGCAGGTATGGCTGTGAAAGCTGTGTCACTGTCGACCGGGACGTGACTCTCTGAGAGTTTCTCTAACATCTTGGTGTAAAAAATGCAACTTCCAACAATAAAATCCTGAACTATGGAGTGGCTCCAATTCTTTATTTGGGGACCATTTGCTCAAAAGTCTGCTTAGCTAAATAAACACTCAGGCCCTGCACATAATATTTTCTGGATATGATCTTATGCTCCTTCAAGTCTATGTAGCAGCAACCTCTTTCCAGATTCTTCCTTCTGTCTTCATTTTCTTCATCCTTCTCTACTCCTTGTGTTGATTTTCTCCTTAGTCACTCTTTCCTCTCAACCTTTAGTGTCTCCCCATTTTTTTTTTTTGCTTATTAAAGTGCATGCTAGTGTCTTAACTATCTATTTTGGATTAAATTTAAAACTAAATTAAAAAATATGACCATTTGAAAAGAAAATGGAACATAAAATGTAGAATTCATGTTGTGGGGTATTTTCTCCTATCATTCTGTTATCTGTTTTCCTTTTTTCACCCATTTTCTCTCACTTTATGTGTCTGATTCAGTTACTTTTTGAACACATTGGTACATATTCCTTTTTATAGCATCGATTGCAGTAGAAGGCTGATTTTTATTTAACTCAAAGACTAAACTATATTTAAAAAAATATTATCTGAAATGAATCTGCAAAATCTGCAAACCTGCAAAAAAAGAAAAATTCTTTTAAAAAATGTCCCCCCCCCAAAAAAGGGTCAGTAAAAAATATATTTTTCAAGTAAAAGAATAATTTACTGCTGGTAGCATAAATTTATACCATCCCTGAGAGACTGAATACTCCTTATATCATCAGTGACATATAATCTCACCTGGTGCTAAAAAGGAACTGAATGAAAAACATCACTAATTTCTAGCACCAGAAGAGGATGTGTTTTAAAAGGTTGCTGCAATGGCAGCTTGTGGAACGGGTCCATGAAGCCAGGCAGCAGGGAAAACACCACCCTAGGTCCGTTCTCCATCAAGCTGCAGAGAACAGACTGAGGCAGGGACCCACAACCACTGTTTCCTTTCAGCCCCCACCCACTCCTTACACAACTGTGCCCCATGAATCCCCAGGCTGCACTGGATCCAAATTCCCCAGAGCACGAGAAGGAAATTCATTAAATCCCTTGTTCTGTCCTCATTTTGCTGCCTTACAAATCCCTAAAACTGGGGCTGGCAGGTAGGACTTTTCCAGCTGAAATGCAGGATTAGCCATTTTGCATCCAGCTTCTGAAAAATAACCCCCCTGCAACACTTTGCAAGCTCAAAAGAATGGCTTTATTTCAAACCATTATCTTCAAAAAATGAGGTAAAATTATATTTAAGAGACTAAGGATATAGGTGCTAAATTTTCACACAGCCTAAGAATGGTATTTCTGGACTACCCTCAAGAGATTACCTTTGGCACCAGCAATTTACATTACCTGATGAGTTCTTTGTGATCTAAACAGAAAACAACAAC